>NC_068309.1:3089659-3092159 GCF_025860055.1 Xyrauchen texanus | reverse complement strand
AAGCCACTAATGAAGATTTACAAAGCTTTTTTTAATGGAAAAAAAGGCCGGTTTAGTCAGACCGAATAGAGCGCAACAGTAAAACCTCATTCATTTTCTCCATAGGGGAATTAACTTTTTAACAATAACTTATAAAGTTTTAAAGACAGACTTACTGTGAGCTGTGTATAACATTAGGAAGATCAGACTCTTCCTATCTGAGCATACTACATATATCCTTGTTCAGGCTCTTGCTATATCTAGACTGGACTACTGCAATGCTCTTCTGGCAGGACTTCGTGCATGTATGTCCAGACCTCTGCAATTGATCCAGAACGCAGCAGCATGATTGGTCTTCAATGAGCACAAGAGAGTTCACATCACGCCTATCCTGCACCGGTGGCCAATCAAGTTCAAGGCATTGATGCTCTCTTACAGAACAACCACTATATACACTGGCTACTTCAAATCTCTACGTGGGGAACGACCTGCCAAACTCCGCCCAAGCAGCCAATTTTCCAGCCCCATTGAGGAAGCATCTAAAGATGCAACTTTTTCGAAAGCACCCAATCCTACTAATGCAATAACCGTCTTCTTACTTATGCTTCCGTTGAAGCCACCCGTCTGCATTATTTCAACATAATTTTTTAAAACTCGTGTTTAATAGTGGACGTTCTGGTGAGGAACTACACTACCATGATCATGAATATAAAGATCCACCATTACAGTTATTGCAGGACAACAAAACACGGCAAAAGAGCAGTTTTTATGTCCATCCCGACGCTCGCAATGCTTGATGCAATTGTAGTTCATTCCCTCGTAACAGACGTTAAGTCTTGTATCTTTGTCTTTTTGTCAGAATTTCTAATACTTTTTTTGCTTTAAATCAAAGTTTGCGATGTTGTGATTCACCTTGAAGCTGGTTGGTTTAATAAGAGGCAGGGGCGAGGAGCCTACCCCCGTGCAGGACGGGACTCAACAGGTGGTGCTGGGGTGGAGGAGGTTGCAACGTGACTTATAAAGCAACGGCTTACATGTGATTGGCTAGGAGTTACCCGGCTAATGGTGCGATGATGTACAACTGCTAGTCTTCCCGCTAGAACTACGCTGCGCTTACATTTCCAGAACCAAGACTGCTGTAAAAAGTGGCCGTGTTGCGCTCTATTGAAACCGTAAGTTGGGTCAGGACATATCAAGCGCTTATATTTTAAGGGGAGCTTTAGTTTGCATCTCTTGCTTAAATTCAGGTGTCTAGAACGCCATTATTTTTCACGGGGTCTTTGAAGTGAACCTAAATGTTGCTGGAGGCGATACTGCAACATACTGTATACCAGCGACACTCGACTGTGTCGAGTTCTTCTCTCTCTCTCTCTCTCTCTCTCTCACCTCTCAGCCTCTTAACTTTAAAGCTGCACTTAAGCCTAAAAAATGCACTTCCTTTATAATACGGACAAGAGACAGACAGTAGGCTTCTCTCTCAGTGAATTATTTATCCAGGTATCAAGCACACAGCTGCCACAGTTCACCGGGCAACAGAAAACAACAGGAAATAAGGATCCTAATTGTTGTCTATTACACTTTGCCTGGGCTAACGGCACTCTAGATACCGTCTCCCTCTCTCTGTGCGACTGCGGATGAGTACGACATCCTCTGGGCCTGGCTGCAGGTTAAGAGTGCTAATGCTACATTGGCAATTATCTCCTTTCAACAACCGCACACTTGTGTCTCAAGTGTACCGCCTCTGTATGCAGCATCATAGGCCCGGACGACTGCTCCAAAAGGTCGAGTGCATAATTGTGTTGCCTCCTTAGATGTCCATATTTCTAAGACAACATCACATGTATCCCTTGTGGAGAAGGCAACCCTAGAATGCATTGCGAGAAGCTTAGTGAAAAATTAATCCAAGATCCATTCAATAATATTACGTTTAAAAATAGTCAATCTCATTTTTTAAGAATGTTTTATGCTGTGTACACGGATCAGCCACAACATTAAAACCACCTGCCTAATATTGTGTAGCAGGGTTGGACTGGTAGTCTGGCATACCGGGGATTTTCCCGGTGGGCCGACGCACTTTGGAGCCGGACTGGCCATCGGGAGAACCGAGCGGGCCGGTTGGTCAGCCATGAAACGGGCCAAATAGGCCGCGTTAAGCTAAAATGACACACAAAACAGTGCCGCAATATGGACAGTGGCATGATTGTTGGACCGTGGCATGATTGTTGGTTCCAGATGGGCTGGTTTGAGTATTTCTGGGATGTTCACACACAAACAAATACAAAAAACACCCAGTGAGCGGCAGTTCTGTGGACGGAAACACTTGTTGAAGAGAGAGGTCAACAGAGAATGACCAGACTGGTCTACGGTAACTCAGATAACTGCTCTGTACTCTTGTAATGAGAAGAATATCATCTATAAATGCTGTTTTGGCAACACGAGGGGGACCTACACAATATTAGGCAGGTAGTTCTAATGTTGTGGCTGATCGGTGTATGTGCATGTTGTGCTTAGGGTTGGCAAC
>NC_068309.1:3079659-3082159 GCF_025860055.1 Xyrauchen texanus | reverse complement strand
CATCCCCTAAACCCAACACAACCCCTAAACCCAACACATCCCCTAAATCCAACACATCCCCTAAACCCAACACAACCCCTAAACCCAACACATCCCCTAAATCCAACACATCCCCTAAACCCAACACAACCCCTAAACCCAACACAACCCCTAAACCCAACACATCCCCTAAACCCAACACAACCCCTAAACCCAACACAACCCCTAAACCCAACACATCCCTAAACCCAACACAACCCCTAAACCCAACACAACCCCTAAACCCAACACAACCCCTAAACCCAACACAACCCCTAAACCCAACACATCCCCTAAACCCAACACAACCCCTAAACCCAACACATCCCCTAAACCCAACACAACCCCTAAACCCAACACAACCCCTAAACCCAACACAACCCCTAAACCCAACACATCCCCTAAACCCAACACAACCCCTAAACTCAACACAACCCCTAAATCCAACACAACCCCTAAACCCAACACATCCCCTAAACCCAACACAACCCCTAAACCCAACACATCCCCTAAACCCAACACAACCCCTAAACTCAACACAACCCCTAAACCCAACACAACCACTAAACCCAACACAACCCCTAAACTCAACACAACCCCTAAATCCAACACATCCCCTAAACCCAACACAACCACTAAACCCAACACAACCCCTAAACTCAACACATCCCCTAAACCCAACACAACCCCTAAACCCAACACATCCCCTAAACCCAACTCAACCACTAAACCCAACACATCCCCTAAACCCAACTCAACCACTAAACCCAACACATCCCCTAAACCCAACTCAACCACTAAACCCAACACATCCCCTAAACCCAACACAACCACTAAACCCAACACAACCCCTAAACTCAACACAACCCCTAAATCCAACACATCCCCTAAACCCAACACAACCACTAAACCCAACACAACCCCTAAACTCAACACAACCCCTAAATCCAACACATCCCCTAAACCCAACACAACCCCTAAACCCGACACAACCCCTAAACCCAACACAACCCCTAAACCTAACACAACCCCTAAACCCGATACAACCCCTAAACCCAACACAACCCCTAAACCCAACACAACCCCTAAACCCAACACATCCCCTAAACCCAACACATCCCCTAAACCCAACACAACCCCTAAACCCAACACAACCCCTAAACCCAACACATCCCCTAAACCCAACACATCCCCTAAACCCAACACATCCCCTAAACCCAACACAACCCCTAAACCCAACACAACCCCTAAACCCAACACAACCCCTAAACCCAACACATCCCCTAAACCCAACACAACCCCTAAACCCAACACAACCCCTAAACCCAACACAACCCCTAAACCCAACACATCCCCTAAACCCAACACATCCCCTAAACCCAACACAACCCCTAAACCCAACACATCCCCTAAACCCAACACATCCCCTAAACCCAACACATCCCCTAAACCCAACACAACCCCTAAACCCAACACAACCCCTAAACCCAACACATCCCCTAAACCCAACACATCCCCTAAACCCAACACATCCCCTAAACCCAACACATCCCCTAAACCCAACACAACCCCTAAACCCAACACAACCCCTAAACCCAACACGTCCCCTAAACCCAACCCAACACAACCCCTAAACCCAACAGATCCCCTAAACCCAACACAACCCCTAAACCCAACCCAACACAACCCCTAAACCCAACACAACCCCTAAACCTAACACACCCCCTAAACCCAACACAACCCCTAAACCCAACACAACCCCTAAACCTAACACACCCCCTAAACCCAACACAACCCCTAAACCCAACACATCCCCTAAACTCAACACAACCCCTAAACCCAACACATCCCCTAAACCCAACACATCCCCTAAACCCAACACAACCCCTAAACCCAACACATCCCCTAAACTCAACACATCCCCTAAACCCAACACATCCCCTAAACTCAACACAACCCCTAAACCCAACACATCCCCTAAACCCAACACATCCCCTAAACCCAACACATCCCCTAAACCCAACACATCCCCTAAACCCAACACAATCCCTAAACCCAACACGTCCCCTAAACCCAACACAACCCCTAAACCCAACACATCCCCTAAACCCAACACAACCCCTAAACCCAACACATCATAATAATAATAATAACAAGTAAGTCTGTCGATTTATTGCATTAATTCAGTACGATTAACTATATAAAATAACTTAAAAATGTAATGAATCATGCCCGCATATCATAATAAGGAATATTCCAACATTCAGAACAATTCAAGCTTAAAGTACCACCTTAAAGTTTTCAGCAGGGGGCAGTAAGCGCAAATCCAGCTGTACAGACAACAAACCACGCTTACTGACAGCAGACGGCACAAGATGAGGACGCTGTCTAGCATTCAAGCACAGCTGGATGGAGCTCAAAGCAGGGGTCTCGACATCGTTTCAACTATGCCTCAAATTCTGTGTTTATGACGTGAGGCAAC
>NC_068309.1:3057159-3072159 GCF_025860055.1 Xyrauchen texanus | reverse complement strand
CCATAACACCCTAGCAACTGCCAAGCAACACCCTAATGACACCAAGAACACACTAGCAACCATCTAGCAACATGCTATTGACCACTCAGAACACACCAGCAACGCCCTAGCAACCACCTAGTAATGCCCTAACAACCACCCAAAACACCCTAGCAACTGCCTAGCAACACCCTAACGACCACCAAGAACACACTAGCAACCACCTAGCAACAGGCTATTGACCACTCAGAACACTCTAGCAACCACTTAGCAATGCCCTTGTAACCACCCAGAATACCCTAGCAACCACCCAAAACACCCTAGCAACTGCCTAGCAACCACCTAGAAATGCCTTACCAACCACCCAGAGCATCCTTGCAACCATCTAGCAATGCCCTAATGTCCACTAAGAACTCCCTAGCAACCGCCTAGCAATAACCTAGCAACACTCCAGCTCTCACCCAAAACAACCAAGCAACCACCTAGCAACAACCCAGCAATGCTCTAACAACCACCAAGAATTCCCTAACAACCGCTTAGCAACAACCTAGCAATACCTTAACATCCCTAGCCTAACAACCCTAGCCACTGCCTGGCAACACCTAAGCAACCATCCAGAACACCATAGCAATTAATCTAGTGACATTTTACTCTTTGTGGATTTCAATATTTTAGCGAATAAAAATGTACAATATCACACATCACTTTCGCGCTGTTCGTTCAAGTAACGTGATAAGCTTGAAGATGTCCATAGAAGTCAGTGGACACACGGCTCATAGAGTGCTACTGAAACTGTGCTTCATTGAGACTCTATGTCAGGTACCATTCAAATCAATGGCACAAAAGATAGATGTTGATTGGACAAGAGGCTTTCAACACATCATTTTTGGGTGCCACCTGGACGCTGTGCCTCTCTGGGAGTTTAAGGGTGCTTCATGAGCGCTGTTCGCATTGGATCTGCATTTGATGTTGTCGCAAGCATAGTTCATTATTTTCATGTTTGAGTAGTAGTTTGAGCACTTTTTGGGAGCAACGTTGCAGACACCAAAGTCAACAGTCTGTGCAATTGCTTAGACCGAATTTATATGCATCACAGGTGTGCTCCCTTCATGAAGGCTGTTCCAAAATTAGGCCAGCCCGTGCTTTATTTACAAGTGAAGTTAACTACCTAGGCAAGATGGACAAACACCAAATCTCACTAGGGTTTGTGTCTCTCTCAGTCAAGACCCCACGGTTCTGATCAAGTCCAAACGTGCCTGAGGTCACACGTGTGTGAGATCGCTGACCTCAATAATGGTCCAGTGTTCGTATTTTCCAGTGATGTCAACCGGCTTTGAGAGATCCAGTGCTATAACCTTGCCAGAGAGAGTGTTAGACCACTAAAAATATACGTGATTACTGGTGCAGCCCTGCAGCTCTGAGAGCCAATGAAAGCACTGATGAGTGAAGCCCAGCCGGAGAGAGAGAACACGGAAACAAGCGCTCGCCAGCGGCCATAGTAAACCTATTGATCCTGCGCTCGGCCTATCTCTGTATGACAGCCTATTCCCACCTCGCACACACACACACACACACATTACTGTATCGGCTGCTCATCTGTGTGTGTACGAGAGAGATTTTACTCACTCTCTTTCCCCATCCGCTCATTTTCAGGAGTGGATTTAAGTGTTTCGTGGCCTGTTTTAGAGCCTCGTTTCTGCCTATTCATTTAAATGCAATACTAGTGTACAGTATATAATATCAGAGAGTGTATCCAAACACAGCGGCCCTTCTACCTTTCATACGCTATCAGTCGTAAGACGCCATTTCAATTATTAGCTGTTTGTTGCGAAGTCTCGCCCATTTGACAGCTCAACCAATCACCATTTAGAGAAGCCTGGCTTCCAGTCGGGACGAAAATATAATGATTGAAAGCCCAATGTCCAAAATCAAATGCAGAGCATTTCCAAGGCAAATAGCACTCATGATGCCCCCATAGACTCCCAGAGAGAGGCACGGGATCCAGTCGGGACCCAAAATGACATGTTTAGAGCCTTTCGTCCAATCAATATCGATCTTTTGGGCCTTTGATTTGAATTGAGTTGCTTTATTTGGTATTTTTAAAGACAAGAGGGACAAATCGAACAGTGCTGCAGTGATGTGTGATATGCAAGGCCAACCTTACCATTGGGCTAGACCGGGCTCCAGCCCATGGGTCCCGCCCAGTAGGGGGTCCCACCTTTTCCCAAATATAACGTATGTCAACTAATTAAACGGTCATAATATGATAATCCAATATGGATGGTCAAATATTGTAAGAAAGAGACCGATTACAAATGCTCACTGTAAATGACAGATGGTCAGGATGTACGCCAGCGTGAGGACGTAATTTGTTTCCATTTTATCAGCTAATTTTATAGAAAATGTTGGCGAATGACATGGGGATAGTATTGCGCTACAAATAATTATTATCCGTCACTCGTCGAAGGACTGAGTTCCCCAATAACATTTCATGTAAGAGCAGTGCCGATGTGTTAAGAGCTACTGTTTGTCTTTGTTTTTGTGACATTACATGTGTTAGCCAGCAGGTGGTGACATAAGATCATTTGCGTGTGTAATATGAGCCAGTTAGGTGATGTGAAGTGAGTCAGCATCAGTCAGTGTTTACATTCATCAGCACTACATGATTGCTTGTATCACTACTACACTACTAAAGCTGGGAAATAGCTTTAAATGGCTTTAAACGAACAACTTCAGCATTATGGCTCATCACAGCTGAGAGACACAACAGACTGATTAACTACACAATGGGTGCTGTTTAAAATGGCGGAGGACATCGCGGTTTCTATAGTGATCGACTCTTGTGCACCGGCAACCACAAAATAGGAAGAATTACCCCCGCTTGGATGCTATTTTTCCACTGAGAAAGCTGATCTTCAGAAAGCTGACAGCATCTCTGCTTGGATGTGGAAACAGGTGATCGCACACACTCCATCTCTCTCTCTCTCTCTCTCTCTCTCTCTCTCTCACTTGCTCTCTCTCTCTCTCTCTCTCACTCGCTCTCTCTCTATTTCTCTCACTCTCTCTGTCTCTCTCTCTCGCTCTCTCTCACTCTCTCTCTTTCTCGCTCTCTGTCTCTCGCTCGCTCTCTCTCTCTCTCTCTCACTCTCTCACACACACACACACAAATCCATCCTTGTTTATCCAATAACTTGTTAGAAACAGCACAAGCTGTGATACTATTTCTGAAGTGACATGTTTGAATTACTAGCGGAGGTTTGGACGCATCATTTGGTTTGAACCAGCAACGGCAGATTCTGATCCGTCGCGTAAGAAAGTAGTTCCATGCACAAATGCTCTTTTATGACTGTACTCCTTTTTTCCTAATTTTTTCAAATGTACTTGTTTGTTGAACTGTTGTATATAAGCAATATCACACTCGCAATCGAGCTGTATGGCCCTCAATCTCTCTGCTTGGGTGATGGCGTAGTGGGCTAAAGCACAGGGCTGTTAATCAGAAGGTTGCTGGTTCGATCCCCACAGTCACCACCATTGTGTCCTTGAGTAAGGCACTTAACTCCAGGTTGCTCCGGGGGGATTGTCCCTGTAATAAGTGCACTGTAAGTCGCTTTGGATGACAGCGTCTGCCAAATGCAGAAATGTCAATGTAAATCAGCACTGCTGTGATTATATAATAAGGTTTATAATAAGATTTATAATAAAGGCTTTGGAGGATCTCACTTTGGTTGCATCGCGTCATATACATTCCGTTATTAGGTCACTGTGTGTTAGAAAAACACATCTCGAGAGCCCTAATTTCAGATTTTCGCTCCAAGTTGTGTTTGAACGCAAGATCGCGTCCTCGTGTTGCGCTGTCTGCTGAAGGGTCGGTTTGCTCTCTGTATAAACTGCTCGTTGCCTATACAGCTGAAGTTTCGCTTACTGCCCCCTAGAGGAAACAGCTGGTACATCAAGCTTGAATTCCTCAGGAATATTACTTATGGTCTGAGGATATTAATAAAAAATTTGAACACGTTATTTTTATATTATTAATTGCACTGAATTATTACATTAAATTGACAGCCCTAGTTGCAACTAAAACGTTTAAGGTTATACATCATACATTTTGCATGAACTGGCACATATATCGCTCGCTATTCATTCTTTAAATAAGTTCTTCGTTGCGGGAGCTGTCCAGTCCAATAGTGCTGAACAAACAGGTCCAGACTTTCACCAATATATCCAGTTTGCCAAATGTAAAAAATTGAAATATTATGTCATGTTTTCAGGGTGCAGAAAGGTATTAAATATGAATGCATGTCATAAAATAAATAATGATTGTTTTTGTAAGACAGGGTTTTAAAGGCTAGGCTGATCTTTCCAAGGATCAAAATATATCAATACTTTATTAAATGTCACTTTGTCTCTGAAACTGACAAAAATAGTTGCACATAATGGACTTATGAGTATTCTGAGGCTCTTACATGCTATTTTTAATATGCTTATGTGCTACTAAGTGCTTTGGGAAACGCCGCCATGGTGTGTTTTCATCCATTGTTATGTCTATTTTTATTTAATTTCCTGACAGTTATATACATGAGCCAAAACATTATGGGCACCTGCCTAAAATGCTGTGGGTCCTCCACGTGCCGCCTAAACAGCGCTGACCCACCAAGGCATGGACTCTACAAGACCCTTGAAGATGTTATGTGTTTTCTAGACTTTAGCAGCAGAGCCTTCAAGTTCTGTAAGTTGTATGGTGGAGCCGCCATGGATCGGACATCCCACAGATGCTTAATTGGACTGAGATCTGGGGAATTTGGATCTCAATCCATGAACAATGTGTGCAGTGTAGCAGGGCGCATGCTGAAAGAGGCCACTGCCATCAGGGAACACCGTTGCCATGAAGGGGTGTACCTGGTCTGCAACTATGTTTAGGTAGGTGGTATGTGTCATACACATGAATGGCCAGACCCAGGGTTTCCCAGATCATCACACTCCCTCCACCAGCTTGTCACCTTCCCACAGTGAATCCTGGTGTCATCAGGCCTTCCCCAGGAAAACGGTGCACACGTACACGCTCGTCTACATGATGTAAAAGAAAAGAGAACTCATCGGACCAGGCGAACTTCTTCCACTGCTCCAAGGTCCAGTTCTGATGCTCGTGTGCGCTTTGTAGCTGCTTCAGTGGTGGACAGGGGTTATTATGGGCTACGCAGCCCATTGCTGACCGAGAGCATCCCACAAGCCGTTTCAGAGATGCTCTGACCTTGTCAAAGTCACTCACCTGCCCATTTCTCCTGCATTCAACACATTGGCTACAAGAACTGATTGTTCGCTTGCCATCTCATCTACCCAGACCTTGACATGAGGCCTAGTTAGGAGATGGTCAACGTTATTCCCTTCACCTACATTTACATTTACATTTACATTGATGCATTTGGCAGACGCTTTTATCCAAAGTGACTTACAGTGCACTTATTACAGGGACAATCCCCCCGGAGCAACCTGGAGTTAAGTGTCTTACTCAAGGACACAATGGTGGTGGCTGTGGGGATTGAACCAGCAACCTTCTGATTACAAGTTATGTGCTTTAGCCCACTACACCACCACCACTCCTACGTGCTTGTAGCTTGAGCCTGAAGCACTCTAAGCTTAAGTGCTAAGCTTATATGGTTCTCTCTGAAATACATTGCATTTTCATTTCCGATATCGTAGCACAATATTTTATGGTGTATGAAGGGCCCCAGCAATGAATCCAGCCCAGGGGCCCCTGCCACTCTAAGTCCGGCCCCGGCTATATTTTACACTTAAATTTGCTAAAATATAAACAATGCACAAAGAGTGATTATGCCACTGCAGTATGCATAATGCATAAGCAATACGAGTCCTGGTAGTATGCCACTGATTCTGAACATCGCCATTCTAGCAACTTAAAAAAGTCAGACACGAACTCAAAGAGCCAAATGGAGAGAAAGACAGACAGAGAGAGAGACAAAGTGACCTTGAAACACTATGAGTGAACAGCATTTCCCAGTGAAGAGACTCGATGAACATAAACTCTTCTAGATTTATTACATCTCAGGAATTACTGTTTAAACGACTCTAGACTCCCAAAGTTATCGATCAATCAGCGTGTGATCTGTGATCGAGAGGCAGAGCAATGCCATATGGAGCAGAAGGGATTATGGGTGCTGTGGTCATGATGCTCTACGGCTGACTGATGCATGATGGGAGAACACACACACACACACACACACACACACACACACACACACACACACACACACACAAATCTGAGCTGTATTGATTATCTCCCAGGCTGTTTTATTCTCTCTCTCACATACATAGAGTGCACCGTCAGATATAGAGAGACTCAAGTTTAAAAGTTACAGTCAGACTGAAAGAATAATTCGTCTTTTTAAGATGTCCTGTAAAACCGTGCTTAATCGGACTAACAGACCTTGACGATAGCTTGGACCTGTAAAGCATCAGAGCGTGTCTTCAGCACGGCCTTGTGTGTGATGTTTTATATGAGAGATCTAATGGCAGCGTGTCTTGATGCTTTCATTGCTGATGAACACTGAACAGCCCTGAGCGGATCATCTTCACACATCCATGAGGAACTGTCTGAAACCCATCACAGACACCCAACCCCCTATATCTTCTGCCTTCCTCACATGACCATGTGGCAGTTCATCTTTAGTGAGCGGCTACAGCAGCTCACACTCATGAGTCACCTTTCCTGCCTCCCTCGACAACACAGAAATTACCCTGAAACCGATTCTGCGATCAATAACAACAGACCTACCAATCAAGAGTGCCGACCCGGGGTTGAGAACCAATCAGCAACACAACACAACAACACCCCTGTTTTGAGCGTGTGAGGAAATGCTAGAATAACAGTGAACATTTACAGGTGAGAAAGGGGACTTTAAAAGGTCATTCCAGTTAGAGGATTGAAGGGGTTATACAGTCTAAAATGATAAAGAAGAGTTCTTAGAGTTTAAAGGAATATTCCGGGCATTGTGGCATACTGCATGATTTGGCACAATCTGATATATGGCACATGTAAAGGGCGGAGGGCGGGGCGGAGTCATGATTCCGCACAGCCGGCCCCTAAACGGGCTAATTAGCCCTCGAGAGGGATAAGGGCCGACCGAAGACGGCAGTGCGAAAGAGAGAGAGATTTACGGACAGCTGTCCGACACTTTTGTGTGTGAGTGTCTTTTTGGTTGAGTTTATAATTAAAATATAATTTATATTGTCAAGCCGGTTCTCGCCTCGTCCTTTCCATTAATCCATTTACACTGGTGCCGAAACCCGGGAGGAGGAGGAGGGATGCACCGTAGTGGAGTTCTCGCCGCTACCATCCACCCCAACGGAGCAGCCGCGGCCATCCGCCGGAAGACCCTGAAAGCGGAGGAGTGGAGGAATGGCCGCCGACTGGAGGGGCTTTCAACCAATCGCTTGGAGCGGTTACCGCTGCCAGGGGCGGGGGAGAAACCTACCGTCCACCAAAGACACGCCTGGCGTTCCGTCCGCCAGGGGCCGGAGGACTGCCTCCGATCCTCCAGGGGAGGTGCGGCTGTCGTCCATTAGAGGGTGGAGGAGTCTCTCTCTCTCTCTCTCTCTCTCTCTCTCTCTCTCTCCCACTGCTGCTCCATGTCGGCCTTTCCCTCTTTTTTTTTAATGCTTTGATAATTTGGCACGAACACCATTACGGCGTGTAGGTGCTACATTATTTGTTTTGGTTTCCCTCCCCTTCTCCCCTCCCTCATCCAGGTAGACGGGGATGACCTGCCGGCAGACGGGGCGGAAGGCACACCCCTCCCCTGGGAAAGGGGGGTAGGGGATGTACGTCATGTACACCTCCCGGCTCCCCGGCCTGAGAGAACGAGGGAGGAATGTGGCTGATTAAGGGCCGGGTATGTGGAATCATGACCCGGCCCCGCCCTCCGCCCTGCCACAGTAAAATACATAAAGTAAATGTTATAAAGTTATCTGGTTTTAGCTGATATAAAATGTCACACAAATAGATGGCCACAATATTTGGACATATACTGTATGTTTTATATGTCCGAAACCAAAACATGTATGCATGTCAATTTCAGCATTTTTTTGCGACAAAATTGTCATTTTTTTTTATTATTTTAAAATGCACGTCGCATACAGTATATGCACAAATGTATGACATGTTTTCCTGTTATTGTAAAACATATTTATAAGATTAGTCCATATGCGCTATGCATTTTATGTATAATATAGGAAATATATACATTATATATAGGTAATATAGGAAATATAACATTATAGTGGAAATCTAAACAAAGGGTGGGATCAATTAAAAAGCCAAAAAGGAGCATTGACATACCAACTCCCCTTACTCCCACATATACTTCTCTCGTATTGCCATCCCGAACCAGTTATCTGTGCAGTTATCCTAGCATATTAAAATCATGCACCTTTAACCCACCCCATTACCTAGATGTAACCGGTCCTGCTCGCCCCGTCCCGAACGGGACTCGAACCGGCGTCTCCGGCATGGGAGGCGGGTGCTCTAACAAGGAGGCTAAAGGCTACAGCCTCTAGCGTTAGTTGCTAGTGCACCTCTTGAGGTCAGGAGAGTGAGGTTTACACATTGCACAGCTATCTACCAGCTGGCTCCTGTTACATAGGAGTGGTGGTGGAGTAGTGGTCTAAGCACATAACTGGTAATCTGGTAATCAGAAGGTTGCTGGTTCGAAGCCCCACAGCCACCACCATTGTGTCCTTGAGCAAGGCACTTAACTCCAGGTTGCTCCGGGGGGATTGTCCCCATAACAAGTGCACTGTAAGTCGCTTTGTATAAAAGCGTCTGCCAAATGCGTAAATGAATAAATGAATAAATGAACATAGACAGCCATTAAAATTCAAATCTAACATCCTGAAAAGGGCGCTTGAAGCAGAATACATTGTGCCGCATCCGACTGTGATTCGTGCATTCTGAACAAGTGTGCCGCACAAGCCCTCAAAAGTGAAGCCAAAACATCTGGATCGCCCCCGGTGACTGGTCCTAGTATAGGTCATAAGCCCCGCCTCCCCATGTTATTCAACGGGACGTGAGACCAACTAAACAATTAAATTACACTTCACATATCTTTTTTCCAAAGATAGTTTCTGTCATTTACTGTCGTTTCTATCACGATGATGTCATTTCAAGTGTTTGTTTTCAAAATAAGTTTGTTTTTAGTTATTTGATGCTATAAAAACGCTGCTGTGACATCATGATTGACAGCTGTGATTGACAGGTTCTCTGAGCGAAGTAGTCAATGAAGCACCAACGGACATTTTTTCGGGATCTTCGGAGGACTGAGGAGATTGGAGCTTTAAATTTAATATCTAAATTTCTATAATTAATTATTTCACACCGTCATAAGTCAAAATTGCAGGGCGTGTGCTTGCGATTGATTCAGCGAGAGTGAGGGCGGGGCCTTGATTTCGTGCTTTACTTCCTGCTCACTACTGCGCAGGTCTGGTCCCGAAATCGCAACTGCGCAGACTCAAGTCCCAAGATGTCAGCGCCATATCGGGACACTGGCGGCTTCAGTTCTCACCAATGGAAAACAGCGAAGGGGCGTCGTCCATCTTTTTTTACAGTCTATGATTCTGAACAGCGACACGTGAACCAAAATGGTTGGACAATCATTTATTTACACATGCATAATGAAACTGAGAAACTCTACAAGTCATTCATGAAATGAAAATAAAAAACATAGTATCAAGTTCAAGTATTTTTTATGAGGTAAAATTGACCAAATGTTGGTCGGGACACCAACATGAGCATGCCCCTATCAACCCTACCCTTAATCTACGCCTATGGTTTAAACAGTTGATGCAACATAAATGTTTTATATTATGGAGTTGGGGTGATATTAGCATCTACCGCTGCTAGTCAACGAATCTTTGGCCTTATGGATCGGAAACGTCCGATAACACCCAGGGAAGCTGACAGTCTGAGAACGCTACAATACACTTTATGAACCACTTTATTATCGTCCACATCATTTTGTATCATCCGGATGAGCAATATTAGAGTTGTCTTTCTATTTGACTTTGTGCCTCAGTTTTGTCCTGTGAAGATAAATGAGTTTGCTTCATGTTCGCTAGTGTATCAGTGGCCTGATGATCTTTCCGCAACCGCACCTAATTTTCCTCGTAAGTGAATTCACCTTATTAGCGGCGGATCTCGGGAAATATGATTTGCTCTCTTGAACACGCCATAATATTTCAGGGCGGATCAGGCAGGTGGCTGTCAGGCGACGAAACTCGGTGATAGTTTACGGTAAAATATTGCCCTCTTCAAGGCACACCCCAAACAAGCCTGGCACGCGTAGGCCGACCCAGAGCAGCGAGGGGTTAATGAAACACTGCTCCTTCTTTAATTGAAAAGAGAGAGCGAGGCTGCCGCGGTCGTGTTCCGCGCTCCGTTATTGCCGGTAATAAGTGAGCTCTTGGAGATGAACGGTTCACCTGTGTGAAGGTTAATGAAGATCCACACACGCAGCGCTCGCTCTGGACATGAGGGTTAACCATTTCTCCCGCTCCCTCTGCCCTGCCACCCCCCACCCCTCGAGAACCACTCCAATGAGGACTGGGTCATTCGTCTCGAGGAGGACATGACAAGATAAGGATGGACCCAGGACAGAGACATAAACCCTCTCGAGTTATGCATAATGTTACTAAATCTTTTACCCTACGATAAGGCTGTTCTGATTCTTCTATGCCACTGTCAATCTCTCCGAGGCCATTGGTTGAGTTGACAATGTCCCAAAAATGTCCCATTTCTTTTCTACTTTATTTATTGGCATCACAACTCTCAAGATTTGAGTGACGGCCAGAAGAACCCAAAAAAAAGGGTAGAAATTACATGTTTATTAATTGATTTCATCGAGATCTTCCAAATTTGAGGTGCTCTGAGACCCGTTTGGAGGATAATGGCACTGGCATTTATTTTTACTCGTCTAAGACGTTGATGTGATGGCGTGATGGAAAAAAAAAAGGCACTAATATCACACCATCCCATCTACTGACATCATTTATTCATGGCCAGAAATGCACTTGAGACATTAGTAATTACCATCTCTCTCTTTTGCAGTTTGACACACAAGCTGTGCTTTAATTCGTGGTGTATAAAACCACTCCGGAGGAGGAAATACTTCCTGCCCGTTCATTAGCCTTCTCTATTTATTTCCTCCGATGGATTCCACATGCAATCATTTATTCATGCAACGACCACCATCATCTCCTCATCAGCACGTCCCAAATGTTGTGGGCCGCCGGACACACAACTTAAAACACTTCGGGGGAGCGCAGAGGTGATGAAGATGATGATGAGGTGACGGAGAGATGGAGAGTGTGAAAAACACTCAGATGGACACATGGCAAGAGCAGCACTTTAGTCTTGTGCAGTGACACTATTGAAATGATAATGGCTGTGAGTCTCTTGTTCTGAGAAGAAAACAGCGTTTAAAGACCTGAAACTGGTCTTTATTAAAGGGATAGTCTGCACAAAAAAATGTCAATTCTATTATCGTTTACTCACGCTTATTCACTTCGAACACCAATGATTTGTTTTTATTGTCCGTACAATGAAAGTTAATGGTGACCAGGGGCTGTTAAGCTCCAAATAATGACTGGTGCCTCTAAACGGAAATGTAAAAACTGAATGTCAGACGGATGGTCTCTTTTCCTGTGTGGGTTTGTATCATAGACTGTAAAAAAAGATGGCCGACGCCCCTTCGCTCTTTTCCATTGGTGAGAACTGAAGCCGCCAGTGTCCCGATATGGCGCTGACATCTTGGGACTTGAGTCTGCGCAGTTGCGATTTCGGGACCAGACCTGCGCGGTAGTGAGCAGGAAGTAAAGCCGCAAAATCAAGGCCCCGCCCTCACTCTCGCTGAATCAATCGCAAGCACACGCCCCTTTTGACTTTTGACTTATGACGGTGTGAAATAATTAATTATAGAAATTTAGATATTAAATTTAAAGCTCCAATCTCCTCAGTCCTCCGAAGATCCCGAAAAAAAGTCAGTTGGTGCTTCAGTGACTACTTCGCTCAGAGAACCTGTCAATCACAGCTGTCAATCATGATGTCACAGCAGCGTTTTTATAGCATCAAATAACTAAAAACAAACTTATTTTGAAAACAAACACTTGAAATGACATCAACGTGATAGAAACTACAGTAAATGACAGAAACTATCTTTGGAAAAAAGATATGTGAAGTGTAATTCAGTTGTTTAGTTGGTCTCACGTCCCGTTGAATAACATGGGGAGGCGGGGTTTATGACCTATACAAGGACCAGCCACCGGGGGGCGATTGAGACGTTTTGGCTTCACTTTTGAGGGCTTGTGCGGCACACTTGTTTTGTATGGTTCTGAACTAGCTGAAAAGTGCGCCTATAGACACGTGTGGTGCTGTGAGACTATATGAACATTGACTTCTGTTCAAGTTTTAAACCAGCATTCAAAATCTCTCTGAGACTCACTTCATCAATATGTTTTTGTATTTGAGAACAGAAACACCCAGCTCAGGGATGTAGACCACACTATTATAAGTGTTTGGGGACTCTGGGCAGATCTTCAACACTATCCTACATTTCCTCAGAGAGGAGAGAAAAGCTAACAGGTTTTTATCTGACACACTCAGTGTGACCTCATCTGGGATGAGCTTCTCAATTAAAGATGAATGCAAGAGTGAAATTCTCCTGGTGTTAGGCGTGTAAGTGTGCTGAATGATGTTTTGTGTTTTGACCACTTGCTATGGAGTGTAGAATATGTTCTTTGAGTTTGTGAGTTTTATTTTGCATTTATCTACAATGTTGTCCTGGCCAAAACAGCAGTGTAAATCAGCTCAAGACAAGGATTTTCCAGATCAACAGAGGCGATCATCACAATTCATGAGTTTTCCGTATCAGCAGTGGCGATCAGCCCAACATTAAAATGATTCCAGATCAGCAGTGAGGATCAACTGAGCACACAGATCATTCCATATCAGCAGAACAGCTCCACATGAAAACGTTTCCTGATCAGCAGGGGTGAGCAGCTCTTTTCTGGATCAGCAGAGAGGATCAGCTTTACTCATTAACTTTTCTAGATCATCACAACACACATAACTTTCCCTATCAGCAGAGATCAGCTCAACATGAAAACATTCCAGATCAGCAGAGAGGATCAGCCCAACTCATTAACTTTTCCAGATCAGCTCAACACACAGACTTTTCCACATTAGCAGGGATCAGCTCAACATGAAAACATTCCAGATCAGCAGAGAGGATCAGCCCAACTCATGAACTTTTCCAGATCAGCTCAACACACAGACTTTTCCATATTAGCAGGGATCAGTTCAACACGAAAATGTTTCCAGATCAGCTCAACACGAAAACATTCCAGATCAGCATAGGTGATCAGCCCGACTCATGAACTTTTCCAGATCAGCTCAACACACAGACTTTTCCATATTATCAGGGATCAGTTCAACATGAAAATGTTTCCAGATCAGCTCAACATGAAAACATTCCAGATCAGCTGAGGTGATCAGCCCAACTCATGACCTTTTTTGGATCAGCAGAGTGGATCGGATCAACACATGAACTTTTCTGGATCAGCAGAGAGGATCAGCTCAACACGTGAACTTTTCTGGATCAGCAGAGAGGATCGGATCAACACACAGACCTTTCCATATCAGCAGGGATCAGTTCAACACGAAAATGTTTCCAGATCAGCTCAACATGAAAACATTCCAGATCAGCAGAGGTGATCAGCCCAACTCATTAACTTTTCCAGATCAGCTCAACACACAGACTTTTCCATATCAGCAGGGATCAGTTCAACACGAAAAAGTTTCCAGGTCAGTTCAACGTGAAAACCATTCCAGATCAGTGTAGGTGATCAGCCCAACTTATGAACTTTTCCAGATCAGTACAACACACAGACCTTTCCATATCAGCAGGGATCAGCCCAACTCATGAACTTTTCCAGATCAGCTCAACATGAAAACATTCCAGTTCAGCATAGGTGATCAGCCCAACTCATGAACTTTTCCAGATCAGCTCAACACACAGACCTTTCCAAATTAGCAGGGATCAGTTCAACACGAAAAGGTTTCCAGATCAGCTCAACGTGAAAACATTCCAGATCAGCTGAGGTGATCAGCCCAACTCATTAACTTTTCTGGATCAGCAGAGAGGATCGGATCAACACATGAACTTTTCTGGATCAGCAGAGAGGATAAGCTCAACACATGAACTTTTCTGGATCAGCAGAGAGGATCAGCTCAACACGTGAACTTTTCTGGATCAGCAGAGAGGATCGGATCAACACACAGACCTTTCCATATCAGCAGGGATCAGTTCAACGTGAAAATGTTTCCAGATCAGCTCAACATGAAAACATTCCAGATCAGCAGAGGTGATCAGCCCAACTCATTAACTTTTCCAGATCAGCTCAACACACAGACTTTTCCATATCAGCAGGGATCAGTTCAACACGAAAAAGTTTCCAGGTCAGTTCAACGTGAAAACCATTCCAGATCAGTGTAGGTGATCAGCCCAACTTATGAACTTTTCCAGATCAGTACAACACACAGACCTTTCCATATCAGCAGGGATCAGCCCAACTCATGAACTTTTCCAGATCAGCTCAACATGAAAACATTCCAGTTCAGCATAGGTGATCAGCCCAACTCATGAACTTTTCCAGATCAGCTCAACACACAGACCTTTCCATATTAGCAGGGATCAGTTCAACACGAAATGGTTTCCAGATCAGCTCAACATGAAAACATTCCAGATCAGCTGAGGTGATCAGCCCAACTCATGACCTTTTCTGGATCAGCAGAGAGGATCAGCTCAACACATGAACTTTTCTGGATCAGCAGAGAGGATTGGATCAACACACAGACCTTTCCATATCAGCAGGGATCAGCCCAACTCATGAACGTTTCCAGATCAGCTCAACATGAAAACATTCCAGTTCAACAGAGATGATCAGCTCAATGTG
>NC_068309.1:3017159-3052159 GCF_025860055.1 Xyrauchen texanus | reverse complement strand
ACGCACTAAATAGGGAGCAAGGGAGCATCTTATAGCTCTCTATAACTGTTCTGAGACCAGTGCAGACAGACAGCACACTGGAGGTTAAGTCATGCACTAAATAGGGAGCAAGGGAGCATCCTATAGCTCTCCTATAACTGTTCTGAGACCAGTGCAGACAGACAGCACACTGGAGGTTAAGTAACGCACTAAATAGGGAGCAAGGGAGCATCCTATAGCTCTCCTATAACTGTTCTGAGACCAGTGCAGACAGACAGCACACTGGAGGTTAAGTAACGCACTAAATAGGGAGCAAGGGAGCATCTTATAGCTCTCTATAACTGTTCTGAGACCAGTGCAGACAGACAGCACACTGGAGGTTAAGTCATGCACTAAATAGGGAGCAAGGGAGCATCCTATATCTCTCTATAACTGTTCTGAGACCAGTGCAGACAGACAGCACACTGGAGGTTAAGTCATGCACTAAATATGGAGCAAGGGAGCATCCTATAGCTCTCCTGTAACTGTTCTGAGACCAGTGCAGACAGACAGCACACTGGAGGTTAAGTAATGCACTAAATAGGGAGCAAGGGAGCATCCTATAGCTTTAGCTATAACGCGCTGCTGTTTTGTGGCTCATTCTGCATAACTCGGCCCATTCGTGGACACCCGGTTCTCCTGATGGCCAGTCCATCATCTGACTTGGTCAACCTTGATTTTAAGTATTGAAAATGAGACAAATAGTTTTATTTATTTGTGCATGACTCCCTTTATGTGTTTGTCAAAGGTTATATTTTTTCCTCCAGTGTTTCCGAATGTGTTTTAATGTTATCAGTGAAGTCTTTAACATGACGACGGTATCAGATCTTATCAAACGCACGCACAGAACAGCACAGGAACGTGACGAGATTAAACACACATGTGCACACAGAGCAGGTGAATGAATCATCTATTAGTCACAGCAGAATAACAGTCTTTGTCACACTGAATGTGTCCGTGTCATCAGAGGTTATAAAAGAGCATCAGCACGTTGCTTAAACACTAAACTAATATTTGTCCAGGAAAATGTCATGTTAATTCTAGAGCGGCTTTCACACTGACTGCATGTTTGAATATCTGCGTTCAACGGTCATTCTCAGGATACGGTGCCATTTGTGAACTAAATGTGAGATAGTAAAATAATTAACCACAGACTGAACTTAATTACATCACTTGATGAAGCAGATTTTTCAATGCACTCCATTTGACCTTCTATTTTGTGTCTCAAATGAACCAAAATTAATACAAAGTCCCTTTAACGTCGTGGGACCCCTGTGTGACTGCTGTGTGAATTTTCCTTTCCCCTTTTTGATTTGTAACTGTAACCCCTAATAAACATGCAACATAAAAAATAAAAAACAATTTGGACCAAAAAGTTTTGATAAAAATGTATGTCCACATCCTGTGGACAGCGGGACTAAGTTGTGAATTTGTCAACAGAAATGTATCAAATATTTTATTATGTGTTCAGGAGTGTTGATTATTCATGTTTTTAAGAGATTACTTCATAAATTAGCATAATTTATTCAGATTCAAAGTATCGTCCAGCATCATCCAATCACAGCCAACCATGTTCAAATAAAATGATCCATTATAAATGTTGAATCTATGTACTGATGATCATCGTCCCATGTGTGTCAAACATGTTGAGTGACCCAAACATCATCTGCAGCCTGAAACTGAACTTTTGATCAGATTTTAGGAGTGAACGCACTTAACTGCATAGAGATATATAGGATGCTCCCTTGATCCCTATTTAGTGCATGACTTAACCTCCAGTGTGCTGTCTGTCTGCACTGGTCTCAGAACAGTTATAGGAGAGTTATAGGATGCTCCCTTGCTCCCTATTTAGTGCATGACTTAACCTCCAGTGTGCTGTCTGTCTGCACTGGTCTCAGAACAGTTATAGGAGAGATATAGGATGCTCCCTTGCTCCCTATTGAGTGCATGACTTAACCTCCAGTGTGCTGTCTGTCTGCACTGGTCTCAGAACAGTTATAGGAGAGCTATAGGATGCTCCCTTGCTCCCTATTTAGTGCATGACTTAACCTCCAGTGTGCTATCTGTCTGCACTGGTCTCAGAACAGTTATAGGAGAGCTATAGGATGCTCTCTTGCTCCCTATTTAGTGCATTACTTAACCTCCAGTGTGCTGTCTGTCTGCACTGGTCTCAGAACAGTTATAGGAGAGATATAGGATGCTCCCTTGCTCCCTATTTAGTGCATGACTTAACCTCCAGTGTGCTGTCTGTCTGCACTGGTCTCAGAACAGTTATAGGAGAGCTATAGGATGCTCCCTTGCTCCCTATTTAGTGCATGACTTAACCTCCAGTGTGCTGTCTGTCTGCACTGATCTCAGAACAGTTTGAAATGCAGCTTATTTTCATCCTAACTCAATACAGTTTAGCAGTGTGGCATTTCAAAATAAATCACTTAAATTAAAAAAATGGCTTTTCAGATGAAACTAGAGACTCTTTTGACTCAAACAGGTTTTAATGTAAAAACATAATCAGGTTTCTGACCAGATGTAGTTTTGTTGCCGTTTCTCCCAAAGACAAACTCCGCTGTGGTCAGCACCATGTTGTTTGGTCACATGACTTTAACCCTTTACTGACAGCACAGAGTCTCCTGAACTGAGATCAGTCGGTTTAAATGAAATTAAATAATGCGTTGCGTATAACGAAGCCAAAATACAACGTCCATGCATGTGTACACGGGGTCGCACGAGGTTAAGGCAAGTCGTTCCTCTTATATTATACCAGTGACTCTATATTTCGACATCCTTTCTACCCTAATCCGAACAGATATTTCTTAACCGATAGTGTCATTAAAGCAACTGTGAGAAGAAAAACACAACCACGTCATATTGTGGTGCTTCTATCACTCTTAGCTAAAGTGTCGACTTGTGTGCTCGTCAGGACTTGTACCCACTCCTATGCATCACAGATACAGCGCTAGTATAAGCTTAGTGGAATTAAAGACATGAGACGTAGCATTGAACATAAACCAACTGAACTGAACTCCATCACTAAACCATCCTCCTATGCTGTATCCATACTGCCACTTCTTTCACACTGACAACGGCATGATACTGATCTGAGATTAATGAGTCTTTACTGAGTGTTTAGCTACTGTAAACTCACACACTGTTTTCTGATGAATGAGTCTTTCTGTGTGCTTGACGCCGGTCATCTTCCCCACGTGGAAATTAATCCTGTGAAACTCCAATCAGACGAGTCTCACTGGTCAGTCTGTTGCTTAGCAACCGCATCCCTCCCTGGCCTGAGCATCGCACATACACCCAGGTCTCGCACCCACTGACCCCGCGGCCATACATCAAACACACAGTGGCCATCTCCTCCATAATACCCCCATTCATCTGCCCCTGCGTTTCAACACAAATGGCCGTCATTTAGCCGCGGTCATTTCCAACTCAACGTCTCGTCTGTGACTCACTGTACGGTTGAGTGAGTTGATATATAGATATATATATATATATGTGAGCATCCCAGGAGATCAGCAGTTACTGAAATACTCAAACCAGCCCGTCTGGCACCAACAATCATCCGTACGGTCATCTAATCAGCCAATCGTGTGGCAGCAGTGCATTGAGGTAGATGCGGGTCAGGAGCTTCAGGTAATGTTCACATCAACCATCAGAATGGAGAAAAATGCGATCTCGGTGATTTGGAGCGTGGCATGATTGTTGGTGCCAGACGGGCTGGTTTGAGTATTTCTGGGATTTTCAGAGAAATGGTCCCGGGTTTTTACATAGCAACTAGCCCAAAAGTTGGGCGGGGGGCGTTCGCTGCCCTTTCCTGCATATTGCGGTGCCATTTTGTGGTCTGTTCTGCATAACGGGGCGGCTCATTTTAGCTTATGGTGGCCCGCTCGGTTCTCCCGATGACCAGTCCCCCCATGATCGGCCCCAAAGTGCGTCGGCCCACCGGGAAAATGCCCGGTATGCCAGATTACCAGTCCAGCCCTGCATACAACAGTCTCTAGAATTTACTCAGAATGGTGCCAAAAACCAAAAACATCCAGTGAGCGGCAGTTCTGCGGACGGAAACGTCTTATTGATGAGAGAGGTCAACAGAGAATGGTCAGACTGGTCTACGGTAACTCGGATCACCGCTCTGTACAATTGTGATGGAGTGGTGGTGGCGTAGTGGGCTAAAGCGCTGAGCTGGTAATCAGAAGGTTGCTGGTTCGATCCCCACAGCCACCACCATTGTGTACTTGAGCAAGACACTTAACTCCAGGTTGCTCCGGGGGGATTGTCCCTGTAATAAGTGCACTGTAAGTCGCTTTGGATAAAAGCGTCTGCCAAATGCATAAATGTAAATGTAAGAATATAATCTCAGAATTGCGGATTGGCGCTGTTTTGGTGGCACGAGGGGGACCTACACAATATTAGGCAGGTGGTTCTAATGTTGTGGCTGATCGGCTTATGTATAGCCTAATATATTATAAATAAGAAAAAATATATAAAATTCAAAATATGATTATTATAACATCTGTTATGTAATATATATATATATATATATAAAATACAATATTCAATATATTATCGAATATTTTTGACAATTATTTTTTTTTTACATTTGATTAATAGTATGATTGCATAATAATGCTATAGTAAAATGTTATAAAATAGCAGCAAATATTTGTTATAGCCACTATAATGATGGTTTTGCAGATTGATGTGTTTGCAGTGAACAGGAGGATCACTTCCGCACCTCCGTCTGCGCTCACTGGTTTATTGCGTTTCTCTGAATAGGGTCGAGTCTCCTTTAAATATCAGCTTGTGTCGATGCATGTGACAGAAACAGCCTGAATGTGGCCGGCGATGTTTTAACCTGAACGCAGATATTACACAGAGATCCGTCATGGCCGCGGCTGGTGCTGATGAGAGTCCGGCGCATCTCTGATCATCATCATCATGTCTGTTCTCCGTGTGTAAGTCGCGTGCGTTGCGGGCTGAGATGGTTCGGGTGGTCAGTGTTTTGGGTCTGGTGATGTTCAGCGTCGCTCTGCTCATCTTATCACTCATCAGTTACGTGTCCATAAAGAAAGACTTCATCTTCACCGCCTCGAAATACGCCAACGCCGGCGGCCCGCGGATGTTTCATGCGGGGTTTGGGTAAGTAAACATGTGATCACAGCTGCTCATTAATAATGTCATATTGTGGGTGTTTACGTCTGTAAGCGTCTCTTATGCACACGACTGAAGATATAGGCCTGCATGTAGATGAATAAATGTGTGGGGAGGGGTGTAATGTCATCATTTTGAATCACTCAGACAGTCAGACTGAGGTACGGGGAGTTTTGGAAAGGCCTCTAGTCCTTCTGTCGTGATGCTCAGTGCGCATGCGCAGTTCAGTCCCAGCTTATGAGCCTGAAAAATAACCTACATGCTCATATTTCGCTGAGTAATGATTTCAGTCAGCAGGATGTATTCATCTATACATGTCAGTCTTCACTAGTCTGTTTTATTCTTTTATAGTATTACTCTCTCACACACACACACACACACACACACACACACACACATATATATATATAATACACGTACGTACACACATACATGTTCTATTATATATGAGCATACAGCATATGTCCCATTAGTGCATATATTTTTGTTCATATACTCTATGTTCTGTTATTATATAATGCTATATACGTTATTCTATTCTATTAATTATATACATATATATTTTATTATATACAGTGTTTATACAGTACATACTGTGCAGTGTATATATAATGTACTGTATATGTAAGTTCAAATATACTTTATATGTATATCTATGTACATATAATATACTGTATATATTATATATGTTAAATGTAATTTCATACGTATATATATATGTGTGTGTGTATGTACATATTTTCTCTTCCTCCATCAGTTGAATTTCTTCTACTATATGAATCATTATAAACAAAAACAAGGCTAGTGTTGTCGAGGTGTTGCTATGCAGTTGATAAGGTGTTCTGAGAAGTTGCTATGTTGCTAAGAGGATTCTATGGCATTGTCGGATGGTTGCTAGGGTATTTTGGGTGCCCCAGTCCAAAGAGCGCAACCCCAAGTTTCTATGACATTTTGTCTCTGTAACACAAACAGTGTGTGACAAGTTACATGCCAAAGTTTAATACTTTTGAAAACCCCCAAATGATAGTTATAGTGATGGCTGCCTTAGCAAACACTGGTAATAACAATGTGTTTATCAAGTCTGGTACCACAAAATCACATGTTCATTGGTATTACTTATGTAAATACATTGTAAGATGAGCAGGATAAATTGTGATTGAAGCGTTTAGTTTTGTTGTTGTTTGAAGTCTTTGAAGCTCAAGGATCTTGCCGTTAAACTCCGGCTCTGGACTGGAGACTTGAGCGCTGTCCTTGGTCCTGATTTACTCTTGTGGCAGTTTCATTTCAGTCAGTAATCTGAACGCTTTCAGTCCAGCCAAGGTTACATAGCGAGAGATATTTTGATCAAAAGTGCTCTTTCAGAAAGTATGGGTTGGGGGGTTGGGGGGGGGAGGGTATTCAGCACCACTGGTTTACTTTACCAATTAGTGAACTACGAGTCACCTGAACTACTTCCACTAATGAGAGAATATGCCAAAAGGGGCAGAATTGCATTCAGATGTATTCCAATTAAAGTTTAAACCATTTCATTTTTGGAAAAAAAAACAGCTTGATTTTAATTAGGAGTTCTGAATTTTACCTATACAGGATTGAAATGACTTCCTCAGCTCATTTCAGTTGTGTTATTTGAAGCAAAATGGAAAAAATGGTCCAATCCAGGGAGGGAAATGATGTAGATTCCTAATTGTGTTGCTGAAAGCCTGGTTCAGTGTCATTCATCTGCCGATGTTGCATGTTCTAGGTGACGTGTGTAATTTCTGCACCAGCATCGGCACCAAATGTCGTTTGCCAGAGTCGTACAACATTATCTCAGCCATTTGAAAAATCTACCAAAAAATAGATATATCTGACATCAACAAGATAAGCTTGCTTAAAAACTGGTATTACAATGGTGCATGGCCATAAAACATGGTATTACAATGGTGCATGGCCATAAAACATGGTATTACAATGGTGCATGGCCATAAAACATGGTATTACAATGGTGCATGGCCATAAAACATGGTATTACAATGGTGCATGGCCATAAAACATGGTATTACAATGGTGCATGGCCATAAAACATGGTATTACAATGGTGCATGACCATAAAACATGGTATTACAATGGTGCATGACCATAAAACATGGTATTACAATGGTGCATGACCATAAAACATGGTATTACAATGGTGTATGGCCATAAAACATGGTATTACAATGGTGCATGGCCATAAAACATAAACATGGTATTACAATGGTGCATGGCCAAAAACATGGTATTCCAATGGTGCATGACCATAAAACATGGTATTACAATGGTGCATGGCCATAAAACATGGTATTACAATGGTGTATGGCCATAAACCATGGTATTACAATGGTGCATGGCCAAAAACATGGTATTACAATGGTGCATGGCCATAAAACATGGTATTACAATGGTGCATGGCCATAAAACATGGTATTACAATGGTGCATGGCCATAAAACATGGTATTACAATGGTGCATGGCCATAAAACATGGTATTACAATGGTGCATGGCCATAAAACATGGTATTACAATGGTGCATGGCCATAAAACATGGTATTACAATGGTGCATGGCCATAAAACATGGTATTACAATGGTGCATGGCCATAAAACATGGTATTACAATGGTGCATGGCCATAAAACATGGTATTACAATGGTGCATGGCCATAAAACATGGTATTACAATGGTGCATGGCCATAAAACATGGTATTACAATGGTGCATGGCCATAAAACATGGTATTACAATGGTGCATGGCCATAAAACATGGTATTACAATGGTGCATGGCCATAAAACATGGTATTACAATGGTGTATGGCCATAAAACATGGTATTACAATGGTGCATGGCCATAAAACATGGTATTACAATGGTGCATGGCCATAAAACATGGTATTACAATGGTGCATGGCCATAAAACATGGTATTACAATGGTGCATGGCCATAAAACATGGTATTACAATGGTGCATGGCCATAAAACATGGTATTACAATGGTGCATGGCCATAAAACATGGTATTACAATGGTGCATGGCCATAAAACATGGTATTACAATGGTGCATGGCCATAAAACATGGTATTACAATGGTGCATGGCCATAAAACATGGTATTACAATGGTGCATGGCCATAAAACATGGTATTACAATGGTGCATGGCCATAAAACATGGTATTACAATGGTGCATGGCCATAAAACATGGTATTACAATGGTGCATGGCCATAAAACATGGTATTACAATGGTGCATGGCCATAAAACATGGTATTACAATGGTGCATGGCCATAAAACATGGTATTCCAATGGTGCATGACCATAAAACATGGTATTACAATGGTGCATGGCCATAAAACATGGTATTACAATGGTGCATGGCCATAAAACATGGTATTACAATGGTGCATGGCCATAAAACATGGTATTACAATGGTGCATGGCCATAAAACATGGTATTACAATGGTGCATGGCCATAAAACATGGTATTACAATGGTGCATGGCCAAAAACATGGTATTACAATGGTGCATGACCATAAAACATGGTATTACAATGGTGCATGACCATAAAACATGGTATTACAATGGTGCATGGCCAAAAACATGGTATTACAATGGTGCATGGCCATAAACCATGGTATTACAATGGTGCATGGCCATAAAACATGGTATTCCAATGGTGCATGGCCATAAAACATGGTATTACAATGGTGCATGGCCATAAAACATGGTATTCCAATGGTGCATGGCCATAAAACATGGTATTACAATGGTGCATGGCCAAAAACATGGTATTCCAATGGTGCATGGCCATAAAACATGGTATTACAATGGTGCATGGCCAAAAACATGGTATTCCAATGGTGCATGACCATAAAACATGGTATTCCAATGGTTCATGGCCATAAAACATGGTATTACAATGGTGCATGGCCATAAAACATGGTATTACAATGGTGCATGGCCATAAAACATGGTATTACAATGGTGCATGGCCATAAACATGGTATTACAATGGTGCATGGCCAAAAACATGGTATTACAATGGTGCATGGCCATAAAACATGGTATTACAATGGTGCATGGCCAAAAACATGGTATTACAATGGTGCATGGCCAAAAACATGGTATTCCAATGGTGCATGACCATAAAACATGGTATTACAATGGTGCATGGCCATAAACCATGGTATTACAATGGTGCATGGCCAAAAACATGGTATTACAATGGTGCATGGCCATAAACCATGGTATTACAATGGTGCATGGCCATAAAACATGGTATTACAATGGTGCATGGCCAAAAACATGGTATTACAATGGTGCATGGCCATAAAACATGGTATTACAATGGTGCATGGCCATAAAACATGGTATTACAATGGTGCATGGCCATAAAACATGGTATTACAATGGTGCATGGCCATAAACCATGGTATTACAATGGTGCATGGCCATAAAACATGGTATTACAATGGTGCATGGCCATAAAACATGGTATTACAATGGTGCATGGCCATAAAACATGGTATTCCAATGGTGCATGGCCATAAAACATGGTATTACAATGGTGCATGGCCAAAAACATGGTATTCCAATGGTGCATGGCCATAAAACATGGTATTACAATGGTGCATGGCCAAAAACATGGTATTCCAATGGTGCATGACCATAAAACATGGTATTCCAATGGTTCATGGCCATAAAACATGGTATTACAATGGTGCATGGCCATAAAACATGGTATTACAATGGTGCATGGCCATAAAACATGGTATTACAATTGAAATAACTTCCTCAGCTCATTTCAGTTGCATTATTTGAAGCAAAATGGACAAAAATGGTCCAATCCAGGGAGGGAAATGATGTAGATTCCTAATTGTGTTGCTGAAAGCCTGGTTCAGTGTCATTCATCTGCCGATGTTGCATGTTCTAGGTGACGTGTGTAATTTCTGCACCAGCATCGGCACCAAATGGAGTCGTTTGCCAGAGTCGTACAACATTATCTCAGCCATTTGAAAAATGTACCAAAAAACAGATATATCTGACATCAACAAGATAAGCTTGCTTAAAATCTGATCAGTCCGTCCATTAATTGATTGAGTTTCTCTAATCTGTAATATTCAATGTGACTTGAGCTGGAACCCAACACAACGCTTTGACCTCTGAGGCAGTAAACCAGACTCAAATATCTTTGTTAATGAAACGGAACAAGCTTTAACAAATGAGAGTGAGAAAACGAGCAGGCGTTGAGTCTAAAAGAGGCTGTTTAATTAGAGCAGGCATTGAGCGCCGCAGGCAGGGGTGACTGACAGGGGGCTGGATGGGTCAGAATTGATTGGAAGCACTTTCAGCTGCGCTGCCATCAGCAGGACATCAGGACCGGGCCTTCCTGTGAAGTGGAACAGAAACATTGCTTGTTTTTTTCTGTGTCTCATTTCCTCTATCTGTCCATCTTCCCGTCAGGTCCCAGCTGGCGATGAAGTTTTTGGATCCAGCGTTCTCGTCGCTGAATGCCGCGCTCAACGAGAATCTACAAGAGTCCAACAAGTGGAAGTTTAACAAGACCGCTTATTTAGAGCAAAGGTGAACATCTCGTAATCAAGCAGTAGTGCCAGTAGTGGAGTATTTTAATCTTAGATGTAACATGTCTGAATACTGACAAAGCTGTTATATTGAATTTTACCTCTCTAATTCTCTAGATGTTGGAAATGTATAAAAATATACATAACACTAATAGATTTTAGATGCTATTTTTAGGGTGACAGATACATTGTCCCCAGAAAGTATCTGAACAATTTAGTGACATTTTAAATATATAAATATCTTAATATGACCATAAAATTTAGATGGAATTTAATTAAAAGAAAGACAAATTGTACATATCCAAAACAATTATAAAGCATGGTATTACAATGGTGCATGACCAAAAAACATGGTATTACAATGGTGCATGACCATAAAACATGGTATTACAATGGTGCATGGCCATAAAACATGGTATTACAATGGTGCATGGCCATAAAACATGGTATTACAATGGTGCATGGCCATAAAACATGGTATTACAATGGTGCATGACCAAAAAACATGGTATTACAATGGTGCATGGCCATAAAACATGGTATTACAATGGTGCATGGCCATAAAACATGGTATTACCATGGTGCATGGCCATAAAACATGGTATTACAATGGTGCATCATGGCCAAAAACATGGTATTACAATGGTGCATGGCCATAAAACATGGTATTACAATGGTGCATGGCCATAAAACATGGTATTACTTATACATGGTGCATGGCCATAAAACATGGTATTACAATGGTGCATGGCCATAAAACATGGTATTACCATGGTGCATGGCCATAAAACATGGTATTACAATGGTGCATGGCCAAAAACATGGTATTACAATGGTGCATGGCCATAAAACATGGTATTACAATGGTGCATGGCCATAAAACATGGTATTACCATGGTGCATGGCCATAAAACATGGTATTACAATGGTGCATGGCCATAAAACATGGTATTACAATGGTGCATGGCCATAAAACATGGTATTACAATGGTGCATGGCCATAAAACATGGTATTACAATGGTGCATGGCCATAAAACATGGTATTACAATGGTGCATGGCCATAAAACATGGTATTACAATGGTGCATGGCCATAAAACATGGTATTACCATGGTGCATGGCCATAAAACATGGTATTACAATGGTGCATGGCCAAAAACATGGTATTACAATGGTGCATGGCCATAAAACATGGTATTACAATGGTGCATGGCCATAAAACATGGTATTACCATGGTGCATGGCCATAAAACATGGTATTACAATGGTGCATGGCCAAAAACATGGTATTACAATGGTGCATGGCCATAAAACATGGTATTACAATGGTGCATGGCCATAAAACATGGTATTACCATGGTGCATGGCCATAAAACATGGTATTACAATGGTGCATGGCCATAAAACATGGTATTACAATGGTGCATGGCCATAAAACATGGTATTACAATGGTGCATGGCCATAAAACATGGTATTACAATGGTGCATGGCCATAAAACATGGTATTACAATGGTGCATGGCCAAAAACATGGTATTACAATGGTGCATGGCCATAAAACATGGTATTACAATGGTGCATGGCCATAAAACATGGTATTACCATGGTGCATGGCCATAAAACATGGTATTACAATGGTGCATGGCCATAAAACATGGTATTACAATGGTGCATGGCCATAAAACATGGTATTACCATGGTGCATGGCCATAAAACATGGTATTACAATGGTGCATGGCCATAAAACATGGTATTACCATGGTGCATGGCCAAAAACATGGTATTACAATGGTGCATGGCCATAAAACATGGTATTACAATGGTGCATGGCCATAAAACATGGTATTACAATGGTGCATGACCATAAAACATGGTATTACAATGGTGCATGGCCATAAAACATGGTATTACAATGGTGCATGGCCATAAAACATGGTATTACAATGGTGCATGGCCATAAAACATGGTATTACAGTGGTGCATGACCATAAAACATGGTATTACAATGGTGCATGGCCATAAAACATGGTATTACAATGGTGCATGGCCATAAAACATGGTATTACAATGGTGCATGGCCAAAAACATGGTATTACAATGGTGCATGGCCATAAAACATGGTATTACAGTGGTGCATGGCCAAAACTAACAAATGGTATTACCATAGTACAAGTACAAAAACATAGCATTTCAATGTTAAATGTCCCAAAATCATGATATTTCCAGGGTACATGTCCAAAAAATCATGACATGACCATAGTACATGTACAAAAACACGATATTACCATGTACATGACGGTGCAAACTTTGGTGGGGCACAGCAGTCCAATATCCCAACTCTTTAAGCTGTTCGTTTTGTGATTGAGTTCAGTTTGATTCACTCTGATTCTGTCTCATTCTTTTCATTCTGATGTTGTTGCTTCTGTCTTCTCTCCTGTTTTCCAGTAAAGAGATCGCCCAATACATTGACGTACCACACAACTTCACCCTAACCAAGAGCAGCGTACGTGTGGGTCAGTTAATGCACTACGACTACTCGAGTCATAAATATGTCTTCTCCATTGGTAAGAACCTCAGGTCTCTGCTTCCAGATTCTTCTCCCATCCCCAACAAGCGCTACAACACCTGTGCTGTCGTAGGGAACAGTGGAATTCTCACCAGCAGCCGCTGCGGTCCCGAAATCGACAAGTATGACTTTGTCTTCCGCTGCAACTTCGCGCCCACTGAAGTCTTCCGTAAAGATGTGGGGTGTCGGACCAACCTCACGACCTTCAACCCCAGCATTCTGGAGAAATACTACAACAACCTCCTGACCATCCAAGACAGGAACAATTTCTTCTTGAGTTTGAAGAAACTAGACGGAGCCATACTTTGGATTCCTGCGTTTTTCTTACACACGTCAGCCACTGTCACACGCACCCTCGTAGACTTCTTCGTAGAGCACAAGGGCCAGCTCAAAGTGCAGTTAGCCTGGCCGGGAAACATTATGCAGTATGTGAACAGGTGAGAGCTTCTGTACACCTGCCTGCCAATAGTATGACCATTGGTCATGTCCAAAAAACATGATATTACCATGAAACATGTGTGGAAAAACAAGGTAATACCATGGTACATGTTCAAAACTGGGATATAATCATGGTACATGTCCCAAAACATGGCATTACCTTGTTACATGTCCAAAAAATGGTACATGTCCCAAAAAGTGGTACTACCAAAGTGCATGTCCAAAAAATGGTACATGTCCCAAAAAGTGGTACTACCAAAGTGCATGTCCAAAAAACATGATATTACCATGATACATGTGTAAAAACAAAAAAAAAGTATTACCATAGTACATGTCCAGAACTGTGGTATTACCATATTACATGTCCCAATTTTTTTTTTTACCATATTACATGTCCCAAAAAGTGGTATTACCAAATTACATGTCCCAAAGGTATGGTTCTACCAAAGTACATGTCCAAAAACATGATATTACCATTATACATGTGCGGAATAACATGGTATTGCCTTGTTACATGTCCCAAAACATGCCATTACCATAGTAAGTGACCCAAAAGCATGGCATTACCTTGTTACATGTTCAAAAAATAGTACATGTCCCAAAAAGTGGTATTACCATATTACATGTCCCAAAAAATGGTTTTTACCATATTACATGTCCCAAAAAGTGGTACTACCAAAGTACATGTCCAAAAAACATGATATTACCATTATACATGTGCGGGAAAAACAAGGTAATACCATGGTACATGTCCAAAACTGTGATATAATCATGGTACATGTCCCAAAACATGGCATTACCTTGTTACATGTCCAAAAAATAGTACATGTACAAAACTGTGGTATTACAAGGGTACATGTCCCAAAAAGTGGTATTACCATACTACATGTCCCAAAAAATGGTTTTTACCATATTACATGTCCAAAAAATGGTACATGTCCCAAAAAATGGTTTGTACCATACTACATGTCCCAAAAAGTGGTACTACCAAAGTGCATGTCCAAAAAACATGATATTACCATGATACATGTGTAAAAACAAAAACATGTATGTATTACCATAGTACATGTCCAGAACTGTGATATAATCATGGTACATGTCCCAAAAAATGGCATTATCTTGTTACATGTCCAAAAAATTGTACATGTACAAAACTGTTGTATTACAAGGGTACATGTCCCAAAAAAATTTTTTTACCATATTACATGTCCCAAAGGTATGGTACTACCAAAGTACATGTCCAAAAAACTTGATATTACTATGATACATGTGTAAAAACAAAAACATTTATGTATTACCATAGTACATGTCCAGAACTGTGATATAATCATGGGTACATGTCCCAAAAAATTTGTTTTACCATATTACATGTCCCAAAGGTATGGTACTACCAAAGTACATGTCAAAAAACATGATATTACCATTATACATGTGCGGAAAAAACAAGGTAATACCATGGTACATATCCCAAAAATTTTTTTTTTCCATAGTACATGTCCCAAAGGTATGGTACTACCAAAGTACATGTCCCAAAACATGATATATACCATTATACATGTATGGAATAAAACTAACTGTGGTACTAACTGTGATATAATCATGGTACATGTCCCAAAAAATGCCATTACCATAGTAAGTGGCCCAAAAGCATGGCATTACCTTGTTACATGTCCAAAAAATAGTACATGTACAAAGCTGTGGTATTACAAGGGTACATGTCCCAAAAAGTGGTACTACCAAAGTACATGTCCCAAAAACATGATATTGCCATGATACATGTGCAGGAAAAAACAAGGTAATACCATGGTACATATCCCAAAAATTGGTATTACCATAGTACATGTCCCAAAGGTATGGTACTACCAAAGTACATGTCCCAAAAACATGATATTGCCATGTGTGCGGGAAAAAACAAGGTAATACCATGGTACATATCCCAAAAATTTTTTTTTTCCAGTACATGTCCCAAAGGTATGGTACTACCAAAGTACATGTCCCAAAACATGATATATACCATTATACATGTATGGAATAAAACAAGGTAATACCATGGTACATGTCCAAAACTGTGATATAATCATGGTACATGTCCAAAAAACATAATATTACCATGATACTATACCATGCTTTTTTGGACATGTATCACGGTGTTCTTTGAAGTACCTTTGAGTTGCATGTAAGTACCATGGCATATACATATGGTCCCCATATCACCATTGAATTACCACCTGATACTGTCACTGTGCCTCACTGTAGTTGCCTGACAGGAAATACATGAAACATGGTTGTCAGGGAGATGAAGAATATTGAAAGGAAGTAAAAGATGAGATTATTTTTGCCTCTCTAAGTGAACACAGAGAGAGAGAGTTGGTGTCTCTGTACTGGATTTTAACCCATCAGACCATTAGATGTGATCTGTTGTCCTGTAATCTTCTGCAATCCCATTAAACACAGTCCGTTCTGCTCCGCTCTGACAGAATTAACCCTGTAAGAGGCTCACAGGCTCCATAAGAAGCTTTAAAAGATATTCTGTTTAAACACGGCAGCACATTATACAGGACATGGACCGACATCCATACACAAGCCAAAGCCAGAACACATTAGTTCCCAAACCTAGTGAGCGTCCTTAAGCATTCGAAGGCATCATGGGCCCTTCTTGATAAGAACGCTGTTCTAAAAGGTGGCAGCAACATGATGATGCCTTGTAAGACGCCTAGTTTTGGCCAGTCCAGTCTGCCCCTCAGCCGAAAAGGGGCATTTTCGAAACGCTCTTCATACCCGCATAGTTTGTAAGATTATGTCGTTAGGAGACTGAAAACAGAGTTTTCAGACAAAAATGGATTAGTGTTGATGTGCCCTTAGAAGACAGCTGCCTAAGTAGGAAAGGCAGCTCACTATGTTTTGGAATACCTGGTCTCTCTCTCTCTCTCTTTCTTGCTCTCTCTCTAACTCTATCGCTCTCGCTTGCTCTCTCTCTCGATCTCGCTCACTCGCTCTCTCTCTCTATCTTGCTCTCTCTCGCGCTCTCTCTAGCTCTCTCTCTCGCTCTCTCTCTAGCTCTATCGCTCTCGCTTGCTCTCTCTCTCTCTCTCTTGATCTCGCTCTCTCTCTCTTTCTCTTGCTCTCTCTCTCTCTCTCTCTCTGCTCTCTCTTGCTCTCTCTCTCTCTCTCTCTCTCTCTCTCACTCGCTCTCTCACGCTCTCTCTCTCTCTTTGGGTTCACCAGCAGAGTTTATTGTATTAGAGATGGTGGGTGAACTAACCTTGCTCTGAGCAAAACTCTAGTGCCGGACCCCACTTACACAAGGCTACTGACCTTCACGGATGTGCTGTTTTTTTCCATGTCACATTTTTACTGCAAACACATAAGCCACTTTAGGTGAGGTACATGAGCTTTGTGTCCCGGAGGTTTATGGGTAACTACTGTTTAATGTGCACTGGCTTACTGCCATTTACTGTAAACATGCAATTTAAGCACATTTGTCCTATTTCATGATGAACATGAGCATGTGCAACTTTTCTGTTCGGTAAGTTTTTGATAATAGTTTTTGCAGGACATAATACCAATATAAAAATGTGGTATTCCCAAAATATGTGTGCAAAAAATGGTATAACTATAATACATAAAAAAAAACATGTTATTACCATGTTAGATGTGCAAAAACATGTTATTACCATGGAAAAGCTTAAAAAAACATGTTATTACCATGTTAGATGTGCAAAAACATGTTATTACCATGGAAAAGCTTAAAAAACATGTTATTACCATGTTAGATGTGCAAAAACATGTTATTACCATGGAAAAGCTTAAAAAACATGTTATTACCATGTTAGATGTGCAAAAACATGTTATTACCATGGAAAAGCTTAAAAAACATGTTATTACCATGTTAGATGTGCAAAAACATGTTATTACCATGGAAAAGCTTAAAAAACATGTTATTATCATGTTAGATGTGCAAAAACATGTTATTACCATGGAAAAGCTTAAAAAAACATGTTATTACCATGTTAGATGTGCAAAAACATGTTATTACCATGGAAAAGCTTAAAAAACATGTTATTACCATGTTAGATGTGCAAAAACATGTTATTACCATGGAAAAGCTTAAAAAACATGTTATTACCATGTTAGAAGTGCAAAAACATGTTATTACCATGTTAGATGTGCAAAAACATGTTATTACCATGGAAAAGCTTAAAAAAACATGTTATTACCATGTTAGATGTGCAAAAACATATTATTACCATGGAAAAGCTTAAAAAAACATGTTATTACCATGTTAGATGTGCAAAAACATGTTATTACCATGGAAAAGCTTAAAAAACATGTTATTACCATGTTAGAAGTGCAAAAACATGTTATTACCATGTTAGATGTGCAAAAACATGTTATTACCATGTTAGATGTGCAAAAACATGTTATTACCATGTTAGAAGTGCAAAAACATGGTATTTCCATGTTAGAAGTGCAAAAACATGTTATTACCATGTTAGATGTGCAAAAACATGTTATTACCATGTTAGATGTGCAAAAAAACATGGTATTGCCATGTTAGATGTGCAAAAACATGTTATTACCATGTTAGATGTGCAAAAAACATGTTATTACCATGTTAGATGTGCAAAAACATGGTATTTCCATGTTAGATGTGCAAAAAACATGTTATTACCATGTTAGATGTGCAAAAAACATGTTATTACCATGTTAGATGTGCAAAAACATGGTATTGCCATGTTAGATGTGCAAAAAACATGTTATTGCCATATTAGATGTGCAAAAAACATGTTATTGTCATGTTAGATGTGCAAAAACATGTTATTTCCATGTTAGATGTGCAAAAAACATGTTATTTCCATGTTAGATGTGCAAAAAACATGTTATTTCCATGTTAGATGTGCATAAAACATGGTATTGCCATGTTAGATGTGCAAAAAACATGTTATTACCATGTTAGATGTGCAAATAACATGGTATTTCCATGTTAGATGTGCATAAAACATGTTATTACCATGTTAGATGTGCAAAAAACATGTTATTTCCATGTTAGATGTGCATAAAACATGGTATTGCCATGTTAGATGTGCAAAAAACATGTTATTACCATGTTAGATGTGCAAATAACATGGTATTTCCATGTTAGATGTGCATAAAACATGTTATTACCATGTTAGATGTGCAAAAAACATGTTATTACCATGTTAGATGTGCAAAAAACATGTTATTACCATGTTAGATGTGCAAATAACATGGTATTTCCATGTTAGATGTGCATAAAACATGGTATTGCCATGTTAGATGTGCAAAAAACATGTTATTACCATGTTAGATGTGCAAAAAACTTTATGGATTTAAATGGCTGCCTAAATAAGTGAGTCACATTTAGCCACAAAATCAAAACAGAGAATTGTAAGAAATCCATATTTATTAGCTTTCATGCTCACATCTTTATTGTGGTGTACTCCTACAAGTAAACTTGCAGTGCATAAACACATTTAAAATGTACAACTTATAAGTCTCTTGATACTCCAGGAACTTTTGAAGACTTTTAGAGGTTTATATAAGTGTCCAATCAAATGTTTTGTAGAATGAGATTGCCCCTCCCCATAATACCACCCGCTTATGACTAGTAATAGCAAAACATGGCTAATTGCTGTTATGTGTCCCTCTCACACAGGAAAGAAAACAGCACTCGTCAAGCCATTTTATGTAGTCTATAACATTTTATTTACTGTAATGCAAAAAAAGAAATAAAGAAGGCTTGGTGAGGTCCACCCAAACGCTCAACCGACCTGCCAACAGAATTGAAGCCTTTGTCAGCTAATACACACGTATTGATTTTGTTCATCCTATTTCCAATGGACTACATCCCAAACATTTCAAAAGATCTGTTTATACGTTTTCTGTGTGCTTGTTTAAATATCGATTAAAGCTAAAACTGAAAATGTCTTCACTTTTTACAAACAGTCCAATGTAACCAAAAAGAAATGTCCTCTCTCTCGTCCGTCTGCAGGTATTGGAAAAACAAGCAGCTGTCGCCGAAGCGTTTGAGCACCGGCATTCTGATGTTCACGCTGGCCTCGTCTCTGTGCGATCAGGTCCATCTGTACGGCTTCTGGCCCTTCGGCTGGGACCCAAACACGGGGAAAGAGCTGCCGTATCATTACTACGACAAGAAAGGCACCAAGTTCACCACCAAGTGGCAAGAGTCGCACCAGCTGCCCACCGAGTTCAAACTGCTCTTCAAAATGCACACGGAGGGCGTCCTGAAACTCAGCCTCTCCCACTGCGCCTAGGGGGCAAAGGTCAGGCTCAACCGGTCAGCGGTCAGAATTCAGGGTCGCTTGCTTTTGCTAATGGACTTTGCCATGATTTGGGGGAGGCGACTGCAACTATCGACATTGAGCTCAGTTGTAGTATTACTGGTAACTACTGTTATCAATGATAGAGGACACGTATTGATGACATCAGTGATATAAAAGAGAGTTCTGCGTGCTCAGAGCGTTTATCAAATCAATTGACTATATCAAAAGGCGTATAGAAATGCATCATGTTACAATATAGCCGGAATATATAATGCAAACATTAAAGAACATACTGCATATCAAATCTCTGAGATGTATCACAACGTTTAGCCATAATATAATCCTTCAATTGATTAACGGTTGCTCATAGTTAATGTTTGGATCAATAAAACAAGTCTTGAGCCATATCTAGAGACCACAATATTATGGAGAATCAGTGGTGGGCTTTTCGACTTAGAAGGCAACAAAATAGCATCATGCTAAAACCGCTTCAATCGTGGCTGTGACTTGTGCGAGTGCCACTTACTGAATCTAGTTTTGTATATAGTCACAATGAGGACTCTACACTTACTTTCTGCATGCCAAAGACAGTAAGTCTGGTCTTGGTTTTATTTTTAGTCAGTTAATAGGCTCTGGGCATTCTGATCAGATCGTTGAATTGCAATTTGACACATGGTGTGTCAATCATTCAGATTGTACTAATATAGCGCAACAGTGCCCACCCACTTTTTCTGGAAGTTTTTTTCCCATTCGTTTTTTCCATAGGGATTTCTTTAAATCCTCCAGAACAGAGTTGTGCACCATGTACCAAACCAACCATCTCCGAGGTGCATCACAACATTACAAACTTTGATTTGAGGCAAAAAAATTATAATTAAAATCGGACAAAAATCCATCCCATGAAGCTTTGTGAATGATGTCATTGAGTTACAAATACTGGGAAAATATCAAAAAGATTGATTTAAAGTTTAATGCAAAATTTCCAGACATATACAAGTATATAAGTAGTTTTGAGAGCAACTTGATTGCGTCATTCACAGTGCATCAAGGGAGTGGCCGGTTGCTGCAGAGCACTTTTCGTGTGCTTTGTAGTCCGTGATTCTCTGATTGGTGGCTTTTCAGAGCATTATGGGTAGTGTAGTTCTTCACCAAAAATTCTGCTATTAAATATGATTGTTTTTAATTAAAGGAATAGTTCACTCAAAAATGAAAATTCAGTCATTGGTTTACTCACCCCTGTGTTGTTATAACCCTACAGCCGTGGCCTAAAGTATTGGCAGTGACATAAATGTTGTGTTTCGCAAAGTTTTCTGCTTCAGTTATTGTGGTGTTGATACACATTATTTCTAGATTATTGTGCAGAGTGATCAGATGCATTTTAAATAATTGCAAAATGCTTCATTGGCCCAAAAAATTAACTATATCACAAAAACCCAAATTTCACTGTTTTTTTGGTCCTGGCACAAAATGACCAGCTAACATAATTTCACTGATGATATCAGCAGCACCTGGAATAGTGTGAACGAGTACTAGTCAGGTGACATCACTCTATCATTCTGATTGGATTATAAGAGCAGACTGATGCTATAAAAGGAGGGAAGAAGTGCTTCCAATCATTGTGTTCATGTTAGCAATGGTTACCTCTAAAGAAAGACGTGCAGCCATCATCGCTTTGCATCAAAATGGCCTCACATGCAAGGAAATTGCTGCAAAGAATATTGCACCTGAAAGAACCATTTACTGGATCATCAAGAACTTCAAGGAGAGAGGTTCAACTGCAGTGAAGAAGGCTTCAGGACGTCCCAGAGTGTCCAGCAAGCGCCAGGACCGTCTCCTCCTGAGGAGTCAGCTACAGAATCGTGTCACCACCAGTGCAGAGCTCAAGATTGGCAGCAGGTTGGTGTGAGTGCATCTGCAAGTACAGTGAGGCGAAGACTTTTGGACAATGGCCTGGTGTCAAGAAGGGCAGCAAAGAAGCCACTTCTCTCCAAGAAAAACATCAAGGACAGACTGAAATTCTGCAGGAAGTACAAGGATTTGACAGTTATTTTCCATGATGAAGCCCCCTTCTGACTGTTTGGGACATCTGGAAATTTGATAGTCCGGAGAAGAAAAGGTGAACGCTACCATGAGTCCTGTGTCGTGCCAACAGTGAAGCATCCTGAGACCATCTATATGTGGGGGTTGCTTTTCATCACAGGGAGTGGGCTCGCTCACAATCCTGCACAAAAACACGTCCATGAATAAAGAATGGCATCCTAACGTCCTACAAGTGCAACTTCTCCCAACGATACAGGAGCAATTTGGTGATGATCCGTGCATTTTCCAGCATGATGGAGCACCATGTCACAAGGCAAGAGGGATAATGAAGAGGCTCGGAGATCATTACATTGAAATTTTGGATCCGTGGCCAGGCAACTCCCCTGATCTTAATCCCATAGAGAACCTGTGGTCAATCCACAAAAGGCAAGTGGACAAACAGAACCGCACAAACTGTGATCAACTCCGAGCACTAATAAGGCAAGAATGGATCGCCATCAGTCCGGATATGGCCCAGAAGCTGATATCCAACATGCCTGAGTGAATTGCAGAGGTTATGAAGAACAAGCGTCAACAGTGTAAATAATGACTCTTTGCATATATTGAGTGTTTTTGCTAATAAAAGCCTTTAAAACTCATGAAATGCTTATAATTGTTTTTCAGTATGTGAAAATCTACAAATACTGAAGCAGTAATCTTTGCAAAACACAAAATGTATGTCACTCTCAATACTTTTGGCCTTGGCTGTATATGACTTACTTTATTTTTCTTAATGCAAAGGGGGAAAATGTGAAAAAAAAACTGTGCTTAGTGATGTCATACAATGGCAGTTTAGACAGCCTGATCTCACAGCGAAATCGGAAAGAGTAGACCGACTTTTCTTTTGGCAAAATCGGTATACGTTGACTGAAATTTCGAAACACTGCCCCCAGTGGCCAAAGCGGTAAGTGTTGGAGGGCATATGGGCCAGGAGAGGTCACCAAAAGCTAGTATCGAAGCAAGTTTTTTTCCGCTTTACAGGATGTTATACAATAAAGAGAAAAGCATATATTTATAGATTCTATCGCCCAAACCTTACCTTAACCATTAGTGGAGTAAAACAGCAATGCTAGAGGGAAAAGTGAAACTTACGAATCATGCTCTGCATTGACTATTCAAATGTGGTTACTGCCTGGGTTTGAACCCTAGTCTCCCATGTAGCTGATGCAACGCGCCACCAATCACGCAAGGTGGAAAGGTAAACTCATTGAAACCCCTGCAAACATGTCTGATAAGTATAGAGTCGCCAATCCTAGGGTACTGAAACTATCAGAAACATCGTGCCGACTTCACGTGTGATCATGTTGGTTTATAGTGACCACATCTTCAAGCTTCAAAAGGACACAAAAGTATAATTCAGAAGTCTAATAAAAAACTAAACAAAATCAGAACACACAACCTTACAGAACTTACTAAACATGTCTGAAGAGTTTATGCATTTCTGTGCTCAGCCTTACTATTTTGAATGGAGGACTCAGATATCAAAGAGAAACATAGAGGAGCTACCGGCTGCCACAGTCACACCATGTCCTAACCCAACGGCAAACGACACACAATAAAAGGTACATTTATTATGTTAATCAGAGTTTTTGTCCTACCCAGCCGTGACGAGCGACGGGACATTCTATCCATTACTTGATTTCTATTTTCGGCATTGCGCGTGTAATTCCGTCCACTGTAAACTGACACCGGTCCAAAAACTTTCAAAAAAATAAGGCTGGGCATAGAAATGCATTAATACTTCAACTATAAACTCTTCAGACATGTTTAGTAAGTTCTGTTCTCTGTTTTGTGTGCAGCTGTATTGTGTTCTGTTGTCAATATCACTATTTTAGATAAACAAAACGTGTTTTTGCTTGAACGCCCCAATGTCGTGAGGGGTCTGCTTGAACTGTTGCTCTCATGTCCTATCATGAACACATGTTAGATCAATGATCAGTAACATTTACACTAAATAACACATTAGATTTCAGTTTCTCATCAAATCTTATCCTATACTTTCATAACAATCATGAGTCTCATGAATAATTAATTAGACTACTGAATTATACTTTTGAGTTCTTTTGAAGATGTATGACATCACTGAGCACAACATTTATTCACAATTTCTCCCTTTGTGTTCAGAAAAACAAAGAAAGACGTAAAGTGTTATAACAACACAGGGGCGAATAAACAATGACTGAATTTACATTTTTGGGAGAACTAATTAAGTAATATTAATGTTCATAATCATTATTTTTGTCTTGTTTTCCAGTAAACATGTCTAACATATTTAAATATGCTTAAAGGGATTGTTCAACCAAAATGAGCATTGTTTCATCATTTGCTCACCCTCATGTGTTCCAAACCTGTATGTTTGTGGATGATATGTACAATGTTAGCCTTGGTCACCGTTTATTTGGTGACGTTATCTCTAACATCCTCTTTATTTGTATTCTTTAAAGTTGTTTAGATTTGTACAAACCTTAAAATAATACTGATTGAAAATATTTTTGCAGTGTAGGGTCGGTTTACAGTGTGTTCCTTTATTGGGACAAATGTGTCATTTTATGTTCACAGATGTATTCCTGAATGTGTGATTGTCATTAACACATGTTGATTGTTTGTTTATTACTGAGTGTGTGCAACGTTTATTTAGAAATACCATATTCAGTGTGCAGATTCGTCTTTGTGAAGGATGCATGAATCAAGACGCGTACAAGGTTATCCTGGAAGAAAACTTGCTTCCTTCTGCTCTGATAATGTTCCCAAACTCTGAGGATTGGTTTCTCCAGCAGGACAACGCTCCATGCCACACGGCGGGTCAATCAAGGGGTGGATGGAGGAGCACCGGCTCAAGACCCTGTCATGGTCAGCCCAATCTCCAGACCCGAACCCCCATTGAAAACCTCTGAAATGTGATCAAGAGGAAGACGGATGCACACGAGCCATCAAAAAAAGACGAGACGCTTGAATTTTTGCACGAGGAGTGGCATAAAGTCGCCCAACAGCAATGTGAAAGACTGGCAGAGAGCATGCCAAGATGCATGAAAGCTGCGATTGAAAATCAGGATTATTCCAGCAAATATTGACTTCTGAACTCTGAGTTAAACATTAGTATTGTGTTGATTAATAAATGAATATGAGCTTGTTTTCTTTGCATTATTCGAGGTCTGAAAACCTCGAGAGAGAGAGAGAGAGAGAGAGAGAGAGAGAGAGAAAGGTATTTTTTGTTATTTTCATCAGGTGTCATTTTTCTGCTAATAAATGCTCTAAATGACAATATATTTATTTGGCATTTGCCAGAAATGTTGTCAGTACTTTATAGAATCAAACTAAAATGTCAATTTTCCTCAAACACAAACTTATAAATAGTAAATCTAGAGAAACTGATAATTAATTAAAATAAAATATCAAGTTGAACACAATGCAGAGAGCACATTACCGTTGTACAAAGGTGCCTGGAATTGTTCCTGTCAGGCAGCAGAGGCCCTAACCCCGCCCCCATGCCTTATCCTAACCACATAGAGCCTTTAAGGGACAGAAGCCTGCCAGGAACAACTCGGGGCATCAGGTGAAAGGGTGTGACTTTTATCACAAAATCAAGGCTATGTGGAATACCCATAATTTAATTATATTTCTTTGCTCAAAGGGAACTTATGGAGGCATTTCAATAGTTGTTATTAAACATTATTTTAGGTGTTGGCTGTTTTGTAGCATTTTATGTTGTTTTGTTGCACATCTAAATATGAATCAATTGAATTATAATTATCAAGTAGAAACAATATTTCAATAGCAAATCTGAGTTTCATCTACTTGCATCTAGTTACCTTAAATAGTTCAGTTCATTCTATATAAACACAGTCAAGTGAACTTAATTATAAGTGGCAAGAAAAAGTATGTGAACCCTTTGGAATTTCTGCATTAATTCACAAGTACAGACAAACACAATGTGCTTAAACTAACAACACACAAACTATTATAATCCTTCATGTCTTTATCAAACACATCACATTAAACATTCACAATGCTGTGGAAAAAGTAAGTGAACCCTTGGATATAATAACTGGTCGATCCTGCTTTGGCAGCAATAACCTCAATCAAGTGTTTCTGGTAGAGGCGGATTAAACCCGCACAATGTTCAGAAGGAATTTGGGATCATTCTTCCTCACAGAACTGCTTCAGCTCAGTCTGGTGTGAACGGCTCTCTTGAGGTCATTCCACAGCATCTCTATTGTGTTAAGATCTGGGCTCTGACTGGGACACTCCAAAAAGTGCATTTTCTTTTTTTAAGGACATTCTGTAGTGGATTTACTTTGATGTTTAGGGTCATTGTCCTGTTGCATCACCCAAATTCTACTGAGCGTCAGCTGGTGCACATCCATCCTGATATTATCCTGTAGGATATCTTGTTAAAGCAGCGGCTTCCTTCATGATGTCCTGCCATGAACACCATACCTGTTTAATGTTTTCTGTATACTAGACTCATGAACAGAGATGTTCACCAGTTTCAATGATTCCTTCAAGTCTTTATCTGTCACTCTATGGTTCTTCTTTACCTCATTGAGCATTCTGCGGTGTTCCCTTTGAGTCATCTTGTCTGGACGGCCACGTCTAGTGAGAGTACCTATAGTACTAAATCACCTCCATTTATAGACAGTTTGTCTAACTGTGGACAGATGAATAATTAACGGCCACTTCTAGTGAGAGTACCTATAGTACTAAATCATCTCCATTTATAGACAGTTTGTCTAACTGTGGACAGATGAATAATTAACGGCCACTTCTAGTGAGAGTACCTATAGTACTAAATAGTCTCCATTTATAGACAGTTTGTCTAACTGTGGACAGATGAATAATTAACGGCCACTTCTAGTGAGAGTACCTATAGTACTAAATCATCTCCATTTATAGACAGTTTGTCTAACTGTGGACAGATGAATAATCTAACGGCCACTTCTAGTGAGAGTACCTATAGTACTAAATCACCTCCATTTATAGACAGTTTGTCTAACTGTGGACAGATGAACATCTAACGGCCACTTCTAGTGAGAGTACCTATAGTACTAAATCATCTCCATTTCTAAACAGTTTGTCTAACTGTGAACAGATGAATAATCTAACGGCCACTTCTAGTGAGAGTACCTATAGTACTAAATCATCTCCATTTATAGACAGTTTGTCTAACTGTGAACAGATGAATATCTAACGGCCACTTCTAGTGAGAGTACCTATAGTACTAAATCATCTCCATTTATAGACAGTTTGTCTAACTGTGGACAGATGAATATCTAACGGCCACTTCTAGTGAGAGTACCTATAGTACTAAATCATCTCCATTTATAGACAGTTTGTCTAACTGTGGACAGATGAATATCTAACGGCCACTTCTAGTGAGAGTACCTATAGTACTAAATCATCTCCATTTATAGACAGTTTGTCTAACTGTGGACAGATGAATATCTAACGGCCACTTCTAGTGAGAGTACCTATAGTACTAAATCACCTCCATTTATAGACAGTTTGTCTAACTGTGGACAGATGAATATCTAACGGCCACTTCTAGTGAGAGTACCTATAGTACTAAATCATCTCCATTTATAGACAGTTTGTCTAACTGTGAACAGATGAATATCTAACGGCCACTTCTAGTGAGAGTACCTATAGTACTAAATCATCTCCATTTATAGACAGTTTGTCTAACTGTGGACAGATGAATATCTAACGGCCACTTCTAGTGAGAGTACCTATAGTACTAAATCATCTCCATTTATAGACAGTTTGTCTAACTGTGGACAGATGAATATCTAATGGCCACTTCTAGTGAGAGTACCTATAGTACTAAATCATCTCCATTTATAGACAGTTTGTCTAACTGTGGACAGATGAATATCTAACGGCCACTTCTAGTGAGAGTACCTATAGTACTAAATCACCTCCATTTATAGACAGTTTGTCTAACTGTGGACAGATGAATATCTAACGGCCACTTCTAGTGAGAGTACCTATAGTACTAAATCATCTCCATTTATAGACAGTTTGTCTAACTGTGAACAGATGAATATCTAACGGCCACTTCTAGTGAGAGTACCTATAGTACTAAATCATCTCCATTTATAGACAGTTTGTCTCACTGTGGACAGATGAATATCTAACGGCCACTTCTAGTGAGAGTACCTATAGTACTAAATCATCTCCATTTATAGACAGTTTGTCTAACTGTGAACAGATGAATATCTAACGGCCACTTCTAGTGAGAGTACCTATAGTACTAAATCATCTCCATTTATAGACAGTTTGTCTCACTGTGGACAGATGAATATCTAACGGCCACTTCTAGTGAGAGTACCTATAGTACTAAATCATTTCCATTTATAGACAGTGTGTCTCACTGTGGACAGATGAACATCTAACGGCCACTTCTAGTGAGAGTACCTATAGTACTAAATCACCTCCATTTATATACAGTTTGTCTAACTGTGTACAGATGAATATCTAACGGCCACTTCTAGTGAGAGTACCTATAGTACTAAATCCATTTATAGACAGTTTGTCTAACTGTGAACAGATGAACATCTAACAGCCACTTCTAGTGAGAGTACCTATAGTACTAAATCACCTCCATTTATAGACAGTTTGTCTAACTGTGAACAGATGAATATCTAACGGCCACTTCTAGTGAGAGTACCTATAGTACTGAATCATCTCCATTTATAAACAGTTTGTCTAACTGTGTACAGATGAATATCTAACGGCCACTTCTAGTGAGAGTACCTATAGTACTGAATCATCTCCATTTATAGACTGTTTGTCTAACTGTGGACAGATGAATATCTAACGGCCACTTCTAGTGAGAGTACCTATAGTACTAAATCATCTCCATTTATAAACAGTTTGTCTAACTGTGTACAGATGAATATCTAACGGCCACTTCTAGTGAGAGTACCTATAGTACTGAATCATCTCCATTTATAAACAGTTTGTCTAACTGTGTACAGATGAATATCTAACGGCCACTTCTAGTGAGTGTACCTATAGTACTGAATCATCTCCATTTATAGACTGTTTGTCTAACTGTGGACAGATGAATATCTAACGGCCACTTCTAGTGAGAGTACCTATAGTACTAAATCATCTCCATTTATAAACAGTTTGTCTAACTGTGTACAGATGAATATCTAACGGCCACTTCTAGTGAGAGTACCTATAGTACTGAATCATCTCCATTTATAGACAGTTTGTCTCACTGTGGACAGATGAATATCTAACGGCCACTTCTAGTGAGAGTACCTATAGTACTGAATCATCTCCATTTATAGACAGTTTGTCTAACTGTGTACAGATGAATATCTAACGGCCACATCTAGTGAGAGTACCTATAGTACTAAATCACCTCCATTTATAGACAGTTTGTCTAACTGTGAACAGATGAATATCTAACGGCCACTTCTAGTGAGAGTACCTATAGTACTAAATCATCTCCATTTATAAACAGTTTGTCTAACTGTGTACAGATGAATATCTAACGGCCACTTCTAGTGAGAGTACCTATAGTACTGAATCATCTCCATTTATAGACAGTTTGTCTAACTGTGTACAGATGAATATCTAACGGCCACTTCTAGTGAGAGTACCTATAGTACTGAATCATCTCCATTTATAGACAGTTTGTCTCACTGTGGACAGATGAATATCTAACGGCCACTTCTAGTGAGAGTACCTATAGTACTGAATCATCTCCATTTATAGACAGTTTGTCTAACTGTGGACAGATGAATATCTAACGGCCACTTCTAGTGAGAGTACCTATAGTACTAAATCACCTCCATTTATAGACAGTTTGTCCAACTGTGGACAGATGAATATCTAACGGCCACTTCTAGTGAGAGTACCTATAGTACTAAATCACCTCCATTTATAGACAGTTTGTCTAACTGTGAACAGATGAACATCTAACGGCCACTTCTAGTGAGAGTACCTATAGTGCTAAATCACCTCCATTTATAGACAGTTTGTCCAACTGTGGACAGATGAATATCTAACGGCCACTTCTAGTGAGAGTACCTATAGTACTAAATCATCTCCATTTATAGACAGTTTGTCCAACTGTGGACAGATGAACATCTAATCTCTTCAAGACAACGTTATAACCCTTTCCAGCTTTATGAAAAGCAACAATTCTTGAATGTAAGTGAACATCTAAGTGGTGGTGGCGTAGTGGCTAAAGCACAGGGCTGTTAATCAGAAGGTCGCTGGTTCGAACCCCACGGCCACCACCATTGTGTCCTTGAGTAAGGCACTTAACTCCAGGTTGCTCCGGGGGGATTGTCCCTGTAATATGTGCTCTGTAAGTCGCTTTGGATAAAAGCGTCTGCCAAATGCATAAATGTAAATGTAAATGTAAGTCTTCTGAGATCTCTTTCGGTCCACATTAGCAGATGCTTCTTGTGAATAGCAAACTCAAAATGTTTGAGTGCTTTTTATAAGTCAAAGTAGCTCAAACCCACACCTACAATCTCATTTCATTAATTGGATTACAGGTTTGCCAAATCCTGACTGTAATTACCATTTGTTGACATCATTTGCCTAGGGGTTCACATACTTTTTCCAACCTTCATTGTGAATGTTTGAATGATGTTTTCAATATGTACAAGAGCACTAAAATGAGTGTGTTACTAGTTAAAACAGATTGTGTTTGTTCATTATTGTAACTCAGATGAAGTTCAAACCAGATTTTAAGACAAATTTACACATAAATGCAGGTCATTCCATGCATGGGTTCACATACTTTTTCTTGACACTGTATTATGAAACTGGGTTGGAGATCTCATAATTATTGGTTGATGTGTTTGTCATGCAAAGACATTATGATACGTTTATGTGTGTTTTTAAATGTTTTACTGCGGAAGATATTTCGATCTTCAAGCATTACAGTCCTGATAAATCATAAGCTTGATTTTGTAGTCTGACAGTGATCGACTATATATTATGGCAACGCTTCATCCATCAACCAGGAAAGAATGCTAAAGTTGTTTACACATACAAATTTGTTTTGGGCCATCAAGCGGATTAACAAGCAAATTGATTGGCTGAGATGATTAACAGACGATTTGATTGGCTGAGACGTTCCAATACTTAATCCTGTAACTGAAGCTCTATTTGCAAAACGCTGAAGCTTTAAATATATTTGCTGATCCCTCTTGTCAATTTGATTAATCTTGCTTATTTGTCTGCTTATCACTGACAGTAATGTGATTTAGCAAAAAAAGCAAATGAAAGTTAAAAGCAAGTCAATCACATCCACAACGTCTGTCCAACATCTGTCCAATAACTCATAAAAGTTCTGATTTCCTTTATAGAGGCAACTTTTGTGTTATTTGTGATGAGTGTATTAGTATCTAGTATCCGGGCTTAATATGCAATCAATTATAATCCACTCATAGGCTGAGTTCCCCGAGCATCTCAAATAGCCCGACACAGCAACATTGGCTCAACCAGTAGCATGAGTTTTGGGGGTGGGGTTATGTGCCATTTATTGACCAATTACAAATGGCTGATGTTTTCAGGAAACTTATTTTGAAAGAGTTCTTATTTTTGCAATTATTTTTCGTGATGCTAGTGGCACAGAAATGCACTATTTTCAAAACTAAGCAAAAAATTGATAATACGATTGGGCATACATTAGTAGCATATTCCACATCCAGATTTGGTCTCTCTTTGGAGAATTGAAAAATGTGAACGTCCAGTTTAGGAGTTCAGGACGCAATGCAACAAATGTGGAAAAGGTGAGTAAATGTCCACACATTGATATTATTCGTTTAAATTTCATTTAATCAATGCAGTTGTATGTTTTGACCTCTTGCTGCAGGCTGTTTTGCCTGATGAGAAACGAACAGGTTGAAACATGCGGTTCTCTAGATTTCCTAAATTTGGTCTATTTCTTATACACACACCTGTGCATGCAGGTACTGTATGAAAGTGCTATCATTTAGTTTTTATTTATTTATTTTATCATTATTATTTTTCAATAGAGATTTTGGCATATAATAAGCACAACCCTTTCTGAACACTGGGAATCTTTCTAATCTTTTTTGTTTTTATTTAGAATTTATTTTATATATATATATATATATATACTGCTCTTTTTTTCAATGTGCTGAATGTGTTTCGATTGTAAGATGCTCAGTGGACATTAACTTTGTTTGTGTAAAGTCACATCAGATCTCTGGGTTTCAGAAATATAATTTAACCTGTTGATACGCACCCCCTATTTGAGGAGCAAATCCATGATAATGACACACCTGAACTGAAATGGTTGTATTTACGGGACCCTTTGTAGTATCTTTTGAAAGAAGACACTTTGGGCTTTAGTTCACAAGTTTCAGAATTAATATATGTTGTTATTTATTAAAGTTAGAGAAGCTAAAGTTTATAGTAATGTAAATATTTTGTGCTGAACATGTTTTTATAATCTATAAACACAATAATTAAAGTGCCAAGAGACTCCAGAAATACATTGTGCTCAAAGTCACGAGTCTAAAGAAGTTACGTTTCAAATCTGAAGATGATTTAATAATAAATGTAAGCACAGCGTAGTTCTAGCGGGAAGACCAGCAGCTGTACATCATCACATCATTAGCTGGGTAACTCCTAGCCAATCGCACATAAGCCATTGCTTTATAAGTCCGCTCACAATCTATCACATTGCGTTTCGGTGTGCAACACTGCAACCTCCACCACCCCACCACCACCAGTTGAGCCCTGTCCCGTAGGGGGGTAGGCTCCTCGCCCCTGCCTCCTATCTCCAGCAGGACATGACGGTTCCGGGTACAACTACCTCGGACTGCCGGACGGGGCCTACGCCAAAGAGAGAGACATTACTTTCTGTTTTAAATTTATCAAGTAAATGGCATCTCAAACTTCACTCAAGCCTGCGTGTCTTCCCGATAGAAATGAGGTTCCTGCAGCTTTAATCTCTGTAAAATCTCTGGAAGTGTTCAGAGCAAAATTAAAGCTCCGCCTCTCAAGACGACACTAAATCTGACGGCACTGCTCGACTATTATGAATAAAACTACGCCACATTGTTAAAAATAGACTTTGGAGACGGCTGGTTTTGTTTACGAGACTCTAATATATCAGATCACAAACAGTTTTACAACATGAACGCTTCTTGATGAAGAACGACGACGAAGGCGAGATCTCACGTAAACAATGGAGAATATATCAATATTTCTCACATTTATCACTTTTATGGACAAAAAGTGCGATTGGATGTTTTTAATGAACGCTTGTCATGGACGATTGACCCAAGTGTGTTGAACTGGATTCATCTGGCGATCGTGTTTTCATAATAAAAGTCCCGTTTTGATATTGCACGTTTTCATTTGTACTCCTGACACAAATAACTCAATTGCTGTTTCTGGAGGATTGCTATCGAGAAACAGAGATCGGATATCAATGTTGAACCCTTAGACCTTTGAAAAGATGTATAATGTTAACATTAATTACATTTATATATGGTAAATTATATATTGAATGTAAGCAGAGTGACGTCACCACCGCGTGCGGGCGATTGCGTATCAACAGGTTATGATTTTTAAGCAAAACTCGTCAAGAATAGAGAAACATACACTGAGTCTGTATATGAGGTATTTTGGGCTATTTTATTATTTTAAAATCAGCAATTACTTTCATTGAAAATGGTGAACTAAGTTCAGTAGAGATTTTGACGTATAATAAGCACAACCCTTTCTGAACACTGGGAATCTTTCTAAACTTCTTTGTTTTTATTTCTAATTTATTATATATATATATATATATATATATATATATATATATATATGTGTATATGTGTGTGTGTGTATTGCTCTTTTTTTTCAATGTACTGAATGTGTTTCGATTGTAAGATGCTCAGTGGACATTAACATTGTGTAAAGTCACATCAGATCTCTGGGTTTCAAAAATATAATTTAAGGTTTTTAAGCAAAACTCGTCAAGAATAGAGAAGCATAAACTGAGTGTGTATATGAGGTATTTTGGGCTATTTTCTTATTTTAAAATCAGCAATCACTTTCATTGTAAATGCCGAACTAAGTTCCTGTTGATGTCTGTTTCAGAGAGAATGGACAAATAAACGCCAGTTTCACAGGTCAAGTTGTCACAAATGTCAGCTTTATATATTACATCATTGCAAAACATGGACACAGCAGCACAGTGTATGTTCAAGAGGGAAGAAGTTCAAGTCAAAATGTTGACAAATGTCAATTTTGGTTATTTTTGTGTTGGAATTTAAATGAAAATAATATAATTTGAAGGTGAAAATCAAACCTTATGAATACAAGCAATATTCTGCTCAGCTCTTATTATAGTATAGTATCTATGGATGCTACAATTGACCATCAAACAGCCGTCAGAAATATTCCTTAAGCAATACAGCTTGGCTATATGTTGTTTAACGTAATTCGGGGTTATATGGGAATCTCTTTATAATTAAAATAAAACAACACAAAGAACAAACAAATGAAGAAACATTCAGGTATCAGAACCAATTTTGTAAACATAAATATCATCTCATATGTCGTTACTAAAATATATCAAGCCGTTCCTGCTATCACAGCGTTTGTTCACGTGCCTTCCTTGAACTTTGACCTTTGACCTTTGAGCCTAAAAAGAGGAATCGAAGTTTAAACGTAATGATGTAATAGCCCTCTCGCCTGAGCCTCTTAAAACTGCTCACTTACACACATTCACATTTACTGTACGCACAATAAACTGTATTATTATGGTTAAATGAATGTGTTTTCATCTTTATTTGTCATTATGTTTTTGTAATAGCTGTTGAGTAAACAAGCAAACTCAATAA
>NC_068309.1:2989659-3009659 GCF_025860055.1 Xyrauchen texanus | reverse complement strand
TTTCTGTTTATTGTTATTAGGATTGTAGATATTGTGCAATTATTTAAAGTGTGCGACAAGTCCATTAATTAATTTATATTTTTCCAACCACATAATAATAAAGCTCATATATATACAATTGCACAAACGCTAAAACTGTAATACAGTAGCCGAGTGTGTGTGTGTGTGTGTGTGTGTGTGTGTGTGTGTGTGTGTGTGTGCACGCACTTTAAAATGTCATTTGTCAACTTTTTAAAAGTTATTTTGTTTTGACTAATAAATGAGATACTGGATAAAAACAACAACAACAATAATAATTACTATAATTATTATTATTGATCTGAAACATGCAACGGCTTTTTGCATGACAATAATGACATTTTTCTTTTTTCACACAAAGTCTGCAGCCGTCGCGTGACTTAACTGACATTAAACCTTCAAAAACAATCCACGTGATCGCCTGAGAAGGATTTTTGCATGTTAATTTCTAAGTAAATGACGTTTTAAATATGCATAAGTAACCTCGGGGAGTTTTGACTATATTGTTTGATTTGTATTCGATAAACATAAGCTAGTTTTTTTCTGTTTCTCAACTCAGATTCAGAAGGGTCTCTTGGACATGGGCAGAGATGTCGGTCTCATGTAGCTACTCAATTAAATTGCTTTGAGTCTCGAGCGTTGCATATGAAGTCCGTGCGTCCGCGCGTTGACAGCGCGATGCGTTCAGATGAACCGCGTGCGAATCTACACGAAAACAAGAATCATTTCTGCCACATGCATGACACTGTGAGCGTGTTTAATGTGCCAGAGGAAAGTCAGCGACTTACCGAGAGCTGTCGGATCACTGTGCACAAGCCCAAACCCGGCGGGTCACCCGGAACAGATGCAGCACTGCGCGCGAACTGATGGCCACTAACGGCACACATCATCATGGGCTCCAAGGCGCATTGATTCTGATCAATAAAGCTGCACTTACGCAGCAGATGGCCTGAGCGAGGACAGAAATGAAGGAAGACAAGGCGAAAAAAAGAATGTGTCCCAATCGAAGAGTCATTCGGGCCCCTCTTTAGCTTTTGGCTTGAATGAAGGAATACTGTATTTAAATTTCACAGTTGCCATTCAAATGAACACAATCACATCTGAGCCTTCGTGCATTACTGTAAACTGTCATCATCAGTTTCATTGTTGTCACACTTTCATCACACTTGCATCAGTGTGATATCAGCAATCAAATCACCTAAAATAATCGCACGCGGTGTGAAGTCTCAGTGTTAATAAACAATCATTTTTAAAGGAATATTCATAATGTCGATGACCACTAAAATATACATTTTTTCTTATATAAAAAGGTGAATGAGTGCTTACAGTTAGCCTATAGGCACTTACAAATTGGGCCATTTTTTAGGGTTTCAAGGCAGAAATGTGAAGCTTACATTATAGCCTATATTTTATTTTATAAAAGCACTTATATGCATTTTTCTGTTTAAACTCGTGTAATATTTGAGCTATAAAGTTGTTTAAATCGTCATTTACGTGATTACAAGGTCTATTGCGTTTCCGCGTTATCACCATGCCAACAACATTGTAAAATGGTCTATATCTTTACACAGATGTGATTAGTAAGTGATTTTATCATTGTAGAATCTAATGCATATTGTTTATGTCTTGTGTCTACACTTTTAAAACAGTGATTATTTTAATGTTGACGTTGACCTCATTGACTTCCTTTTTTTTTTTTTGTTTTTTGTTTTTAAAGTAAAGGAGGGAGGCAAAAAAAAAATGTTTTTTTGTTTTGTTTGTGGTATAATCAACATTAGGACTAATTCTGTCGACTGATATTAACTTGTATTGAACCGAGAATATTCCTTTAATTACACTTACAATTAAAAACGTCTTGATATAATATTTTGGTTCCATACCTATTACAGTTTTAACAGTTTTTAATTGTACCATCAGCTATCTCAATGGATAATAGGCCTACACATCTTCTGTTTTTATAGCCTATGTATTTGCCAACATGTTGTTTCGTTTGCTCTAATTAGATAATAACGATATATCGAATATCGGCTATCGAAAAACACATATCGATCGACCGCAGCCTGTTTGTAATAATATCAGAACCGTTTGTGGTGCTAAACAGAACCCTGATTTTTAAAGTTCCCTAAAAGAGATCCAGTATAGGCCAAGAGAAGTAAAGAAACATACAAATGTGTTCTTTATGTGAATACAGCTCAAAATTGATCATTTAATTTGACGGATAATTTGGTAATTAGTTCTCCTTCATAAAAAATGTGAGTTATGTGTTTAAACGCATGTGAAGAGAAAACAATGCTCATGTTGGACCTCTCTCTCTCTCTCTCTCTCTCTCTCTCTCTCTCTCTCTCTCTCTCTCTCTCTCTTTCTCAAATATTGATTTTCTTAGACATGAATAAGGGCCTTTTTCAGCCGCTGATTCTTCGCTTTAGGTGAGTGTGCCGGAGCAAAGAATCACAAAAGCTCCTGGAGAACATTAGAGCAGGAATCAAACTTTTGTGTGTCCGTCACTGCATTTCCCCCAGTCGTGTGGCAGGTACAGGCACTTTTCCTCCAATTTGTGGCTCGGCAGCTGAAGAGCCGGGAAGAGGCCCGTGAAGAATAGACGGACAGGCCCCCAGCACCTCCTGCTCCTCCTCTGACAGCTGATCAAAAGAAAAATAGGTCACGCTTTTCAGACTTCTGTCGCTCATCGTTAATTACAGTCTCTTTAAACAAAGGCAACATCTGCGCACGCTCCAAACAAAATAGCAACCGGCATTCGAGAAATCTGTTACTTCTGAAACAGTTTAAGCCGAATCAGAGTATAAAGCCTTTCTGCAGTCTCGAGCCGCTTCAGATACGTTTCTATGCAATTGATCGATTAGGACTAAATATTTCTGATGCCTCTCGTGAGGTGCATATGCAATTGACAATGTGCTTAAAATCATTTCAAATATGCACATCTTAAAAATAAACTGTAACAATAACATTGTAACACGTTTGCTGTAGTTCTGTGGACATGCGTTGCAGATGCGTTTTTTAAGAACTCCTAAATCGGGGTAAATGTGTGTTTAAATCACAACACAACCCTTGCCGAAACTCACTATCCCAAAAGAACATTTTATTTACTAATAAACAGAACAAACAGACTTGCATTTACAATGTGCACTAGTTTACTTACAGGTCTATTGTTTGAAACAACATTATACAAATATGCATAATTACTTTTTGAATATTAGTTACATTTATGCAAGGATGCCAAATGCATTCATGTAGCATATATGCAGGTCATTTATGTTGAAATTGATTTATTAAATCGGATAGATTTTTTGGAGCATAGATAGATAGATAGATAGATAGATAGATAGATAGATAGATAGATAGATAGATAGATAGATAGATAGATAGATAGATAGATATGGACATGCTGATTGACTGTCGTTAGATTCCAGATGCAAAGGTTGCGTACCAATCTCAAACATCAGTGACTGGTTAGAACCCCGACGAGCTGCTCGATTGGTCACAAGGCACGTCAATCAAGCCGAAGTCTCCTCCCATTTCAGCAGGGTCGGATGCGCGCGGAGCAAGCCCACCCCGAACCCCAGCAGCTGACCAAACAGAAGACGCAGGAGGAGTAGGGCTCGGACATGGGGAGAATTCAGCACTGGCCCGTCTGAAAGAGATCGGTGTTTTTATTGTTATTATTATTATTATTTATTGGGAAGAAACACAATAACCGAGAGGCCTTAGAGAACCGCTCGAACGGAGAGGAAAAACCCATCCCTGGCATAAAGCTTGGAATAAATCAATGGACTGAATGAAGACTGCCTATAACGCCTATCGATGCCTGGCCAAGGATTTGGATGCGTACGCCATGAACCCAGAGATGACAATGGACATTGGCAACCTCCACGGTGGAGTGAGCCATGAGCAGGACTTGATGAGCCACAGCCCCCATCACAATCGCAACCCGGGGGCTTCGTTACGGATACACCAGGATCTGACCGTGGCTTCGTCGCGGAGCGCGATGGTGTCCAGTATGGCTTCGATTCTGGACGGCACCGGTGGAGAGTACCGGCCGGAGCTGTCTCTGCCGCTCCATCACGCCATGAGCATGCCGTGCGACACGTCCCCGCCCGGGATGAGCGGCACTTACACCACGCTGACCCCGCTTCAGCCTCTACCGCCGATCTCCACCGTGTCCGACAAATTCCACCATCCGCATCACCATCACCACCACCACCACCATCAGCGTCTCTCTGGGAACGTGAGCGGGAGTTTCACTCTCATGCGGGACGAGAGAGCTCTGCCGACCATGAACAACCTCTACAGCCACTATCATAAAGACATGAGCGGGATGGGTCAGAGCTTGTCCCCCCTGGCCAGCAGTCCGCTCGGCAACGGCCTGGGCTCCATCCACAACGCCCAGCAAACGCTCCACAACTACGGCGCGCACGGCCACGACAAGATGCTGAGCTCCAACTTTGACGCGCACACTGCCATGTTGGCCAGAGGGGACCAGCACCTCTCCCGAGGCCTCGGTGGCCCAGCGGCGGGCATTATGCCCCCCCATTTGAACGGGATGCACCACACCGGGCATCCGGGCCACCCTCAATCCCACGGGCCCGTGTTGGCTTCCAACCGGGACAGACCACCCTCCTCCTCCTCTGGAACGCAAGGTTCGGGACAGCTGGAAGAGATCAACACCAAAGAAGTGGCTCAGCGCATCACGGCCGAGCTGAAGCGCTACAGCATCCCGCAGGCCATCTTCGCGCAGCGGGTCCTGTGTCGCTCGCAGGGCACCCTGTCCGACCTGCTGCGGAACCCCAAACCCTGGAGTAAACTCAAGTCGGGACGGGAGACGTTTCGCCGAATGTGGAAATGGTTACAGGAGCCCGAGTTTCAGAGGATGTCGGCCCTTCGGCTTGCAGGTAAGACAAGGTATCTGCTTTTTAAACAATCCCCAATTGCTGCTTGCTGTGTTTTGGAATCGATTGTATTGTCAATAATGATGATCAATATCGAGGAATGCCTCTGACAAAATAGCGCAAATACGGAACACTTCGTTATTCGTAATATGTCATATTTAGGTCATATTTTATGATTTTACTGTATTTATCACAACATTATTATTATTATATATTTTTTATTAAGTACTTGTGTTGCACGGCTTTATTTTTAAACGTAATTTTATAAACGTCCAGCATCATGATTTTGGTGTAAACATTGCCATGACATTTTACAATATATTTTCTGTTAGCATATATATATATATATATGTTTACCAGCACAATTCGTCATGTGATTTTATCCAAAACACTCCAAAATATTCTGTAAGTACAAGTTGGGCCGGAAGTTTATGTGGCATGCGATGCACGAGGCGTTTTAGTTTATGTGTGTGTGTGTGTGTGTGTGTGTGTGTGTTAAAGAAAGGCTTTTCAGAGAGGTGCTGAATAGGGATGTGTTGGTAATTACTGGACTGTTATTCCCCTCGACATCGGGCTTGTTGCCCCCTCTTGCGCTGGGCGGCGCAGCCCCGTGTTCCTTTGTTCATCTGAAGAAAAAGCACGACTTGGATTTACCACATCGGTTCAGTGTGGTTTGGATATTCTGTAGTTTCTGTGGGGTGCTTGTAGGTGTCAGATAGGTGTCGTGTTGTTGAATAGCATCCCATCAGTGCATAAAAACAAAAGCTTGGTGCGTATTGATTTTTTTAATGTGTAAGATGATGCACAATTATTGAAATAATGGACCATACTGAGTTGTGCAAAACAGACTTGTAGCATGCAATCGAGGTATTCAAACTCTCAACTTCATATATGTGCGCACACACACACACACACACACACACACACACACACACACACACACACACACACACACACACACACACACACACACACACACACACACACACACACACACACACACACACACAAAAAGCAATTTTTGTATTTGATTTTCAATTTGCATGCACAAAAAAAAAGAGCCATCAAAAGGGAAAAATGCACAGAGCAATTTCTGACTGGTAAAAATGACTTTTTGTAATGCAATATAGTACGGTTGATTTAATCGCATTACACAGTATGTGAACTTGAATGCACCGTTTGTATACACATTTCAAACAATAAGCAAAATTCGACAAAAGCCGAAAACACTAAAAACTGAAACTGCCCCAAAGAGATTCTACCCGATTACTTTTTGTAGGTGTAACCTACTTAACTTCATTCGTAGATCATATAATTGACTAAACTAGTTAATGTACTGTATATATACCACATACTGTAGGTCGCTCAGAGAAAAAGCAGAGTTTCATTGTGTCGATTGCATCAGACAATAACAAAGAAGCTTTTCTGTGACATCACATAACAAAACACCGACATCTTTATCAAAACATTCCATCGATACTGTGATTGATTATTTGAATATGGTCTAACAACATACGCTCAATACATCCAGCTAATAAAATGCTCTATGTGGACAACCCTGAAGCACTTTAGGATTGTTGCAAACATAACAAATGCATCTTTATATAGAAAGAAAGACGCTAAACGGTATTTCCAACAGCAGAATTCTTGAAAAGCATCATTGCTCTTTGGAGATGCTGGTGACGGCTCTTTAATGCTGTATCCCTGCAGGACTCTGGGCTCACAGATGGTTTGGTTTGGGGGGGAAGGTATTATGTGAGCTGCAGGGGAATTGAAAAGAAGAACAGAGGCTGCAGCGGCTCGATGAATTATTGATAGAAATCTCTGCGTGACCCTCAGCTCAACGCACAAAACGTCACCTTGTCTTGGGTTAAACAGGCAGAGATGTGCAGCACAGCACCTGCCTTTTGTCCGGAGCGTTTGAAAAAGAAAAAGCAACAAACAGTGAAACAAAAACAAAAAAAAGAAGGGTGTTCGAGGAATTGCACATTATGACATCAAACCGTTACAAATGACATCATATAGAAGAGTTTTCATGTTTGGCATAAACCGGTTATTATATAATGTTGAAAGACACGCATGTAAATGTTGACTCGGTGTTTGTTGCCATGTTTTGGTTGCGCTTTATGATAATGATTTCATTTTAAAATCCCCGTAAATGACGTGATCTTTAGGTTTTGTTCACGTCGCAGTGTGTTCCTGCGGGTCCTAAAAAAAGTCTTAAATTTAGAAAACTGAATTTAAGACATTTTAAGGCCATAACAAGTCTTGAATATCTTAAATCGTATAACAAAAAGTCTTCTTTATCATTTAAAGAGGTCTTGCGTTTAGGGACAGAAAAACAGGAATATTGATATGACCAAATGTAATCATTAAACCGCAAAACGCTGTGATTTATTAAAATAAATCTATAGGCTGTATGTGCTGCACACTTCAAAGTGAAGACGTGGCACTGTGGCTGTGGCGTTATGCACCAAATCTTCATTTTTTTGTAGTTATTATTGGAAATTTGATTTCTTGTTGCCTTTATGACTGTACCAGGGCTGGACTGGGAAGAGAAATAAGGGGGGGGGGGGTGGGGTGGGGGGTTGTTCGCTGTCCTTTTCCGGCATATCGCGGCACCGTTTTATGGTCCATTCTGCATAACACGGCGGCTCATTTTAGCTTATCACTGCCCATTCGGCCCTTTTCGCGTACGACACACCGTACCCCTCGGTTCTCCCGATTGTCAGTCCGCCCCTGATCGGCCCCAAAGTGCGTCGGCCCACCGGAAAATTACCGGTATGCCAGATTACCAGTCAAGCCCTGGTCTCTACCCATCACAGTAAGAACATGCTAAGAACATTTTTAACCAATTTATCAAATATCGCCTTTCATACCAACACATTATTGTATCAGCTAAAACCCAACGTCGGTCGACCTCTAATTTGTATGTGCTGATATATTGGTACATAAAAACATTTTAAAATGACCTTGTATGGACATGCCATACAAATTATTATTCTGATTCTGATTATTTGTAGTGAACAATATAAAGATGCCAAAGAACAGCATTTTCACTAGTGCTCTCAGACTTTTGGACCCTACAGTATGTTCATTTTTGATTGCAAATACTGATTTGTTAAACATTACATAGTAATTGCTAATTACTAAAATGAGGCTGTCTTTGCGCTATTAATTTCGGCAAATCAAACGTGACATGTGACTGGACCTCATTGGAGTCACAGTGACCAAGCAATCAGTCGCTGAGACAAACCTCAGGCCTCGCTGTCCGGTGCGGACAAACAACTTTATTAACTAAATGATCAAAGGGGACAAGCACTGTTATATGAGTCAGGACGGAGGAGATTGAAACCAAGCCAGGTGCTGGGAACCACACGGTCCAGGACAGTAAATAAAAGATGCTGGATATAAATAAATGTACCTCTAACTGTGCCAAACAGGCTGGATTCTGAGAGATGTCTGTCGTGCTTTGGGCTTGTGCGATGACTATTTTATCTTCCTATCTGACGAAAATAGAGATATTGGGCTGCAAGTCGGGGAGGTAGTTTGATATGAAATCTAAATGACTTTTGATAAACCGTGTGGTCCAAAAGTCTGAAACCACTAGAGATAATGTTTCTATCTTGCATTGCTCTAATTTAATTGAAAACATAACATGTAGCATAACAATTTGAGTGAAAATTTGAATTGAAAAACGAACATGAATGTCACCTTTTGGCTTTAATGAAAGCATGCACTTGAGCTGGCATGAACTAAACCTGATGATCATGTTATCCTGCATGAGATGAGAATGTTCCAGTGGAAGAAAGTAAATTTGAGCAAACAAAAGAGTTAACATGGTAACAAATGAGCTTTTATTTGATTTAAGTGGCCTATAGAAAGTGCAGTCTTAATTATTTCTTCTTCCTTAATGTCATAACTTTCTTTATTTGAAATATTTCAGGATTTATACAAATAAAATCCCATATTTTCAATATCAAACTTTCGGACACCACTATATATGATATTGCTAAAATTTGTGGTTGACTGCAATGACGTTTTTCAATGGGTGATACGATGGCCGACATGTGAGATGCAAGCTAACAGTATTTAAGTATAGCAATTAAAACCCGAAAAATACATATTTTCAATATATCAAACTTTTAGACCTACTGTATACATTTTTGGTCGATCGAAATGGGTTTTTCAATGGCCGATACCAATAAATAGGAAGTTGGGTGGCCAATGGATGATATGAGATGGTCTATATATGAGATGCATGATCAATGTTCAATGTCACAAATATACATACATTTGATTATAGTGACCCAGAAATAGTGCAGAATATAAAATATATCTTCTTAATTTTACAACATAACTTTTCTTTATTTTAAATATTTCACGTTTAAATGAAAATCCCAGATTTTCAATACATCAAACTTTTGGACCCTACCGATATGGGTTTTTCACTGGCCGATATCAAGGAAGTTGGGCGGTTAATGTACGATAAATATGTTTATATACGAGATATAAGCATATTTGTGACATTAAACATGTTAATTATACATTTGATTATAGTGACCTAGAAATAGTGCCGAATATAAAATATTTCTTCTTCATTTTACACCATAACATTTCTTCATTTTATATATATATATATATCAGGTTAAAATGGAGGAAAAAAATCTAGATTTTTAATATATAAAACTTTCAGACATCAATGTATATACACTGTATAGTTGATTGCAATGGGTTCTTCAATAGCCAATATGAGGAAGTGGCCAATGGATGATAAAAATGTCGATATATTACATGTTCAATGTCACAAATATTCTTACATTTGACTATAGTGACCTAGAAATAGTGCAGAATCTTAAATGTTTTCGTTTTACGCCATAACTTTTATTTTAACTTAATTTTAAATATTTCAAGTTTAATTGAAAATTCCTGATTTTCAAAATATCAAACTTTTGGACCCTACTGTAAAAGTTTGGTCGATCGAAATGGGGGTTTTCAATGGCCGATACCAATAACTAGGACGTTGGGTGGCCAATGGACGATAAAATGTCGATATGAGATGTAGGACGTGTTTAAATGGCACAAATACTCTTGATTATACTGACCCAGAAAGAGTGCAAAATCTTAAATATTTATTCTTCATTTTGTGTCATAACTTTAAATATTTCAGGTTTAATTGAAATTTGTGTTCTCCAAAATTTCAATAAAATTAGTGGTTGATTGCAATGGGGGTTTTTCAGTGGCGATATCGATAACTAGGAAGGTGACTGGTGGCTGAAAAGATGCTGATATGAATTAAAGTATAGCAATTAAGACACATATATGCTGACCCATCGACAAGGGTGCTGGTGATCTTTGGCTAACTCTAGATAGTTGGTCAAACGGGCACAGTTGTAATGGCCAATGCCAATAGATCTCAAAATATTGGTCAATTTATTGGCCTAGCTGAGCTATTGGTCCATCACTAGTTAGAATATATAGTCGGCATTAGATTGAAGCTACTATCAGATATATCAATGGCCTTTTGATTTCCAAAGAGACATCATTTTGTAAATGAAAAGTGACAGCAAAGACGCATAAACTGTCAGTAACTGTATGATATCATTTCTGCTGGTGAAATCAGAGATGCAGTTCTGGTTGATGTTGGCTGCGTGTTGTTTTCTGGACTTCTCAAAAGTGGAGATCACCGTAACGCTGCTGTTTATTTTCGTTCTGTCGTTCAAATGTGAGTGTGCCACTTTCCCAAACAAATACGTGCTGCTGAACGACGGCGAATCGATCTGGGTAATCTCTTAAATATTAAAAGGACATTAATGCTGGCAACAATAACATAAATGTGTGCACCCAGTATGCATTGATCTGGAACCCGATCCAGACTTGTTCCAGTAAAGCTGACGCTGGAGGAACGTTCCGAGCATCCGACTGACTCCTGCTGGTCTATTCTGAGCCAAGATTGTTTAAAAGGCTAATTAAACGTGATGAAGCCGCCCGGATGACTTGGAAAACCAAATCCTGTTGCTTTCAAGTGAATTTTAGGTGTTTAAAAGGCCGTTTAATCACTCTGACTCTGTGTGGAGGAGATTGGCATTAAAAGGATGCGGCCGGTAACCTTCACACAGACCGGGGCGCGCGGCTCGCCTCACATCACCAGACAGAACCAGTCTGTTATAATTATAATGGCTTTGCAGCGCTTTGAGGGACCTTTTAGAGATGAGCTTCTCTTCTCAACCCACGGGCCGAGCAAGTGAAATAATCCCAGTTGAAATACGACTGAGCCAATAGATTTCAATTCCTCTTTGTTATTGTGGTCATACGGCATAAAGAGGTTCGAACATTTCCATAATTAAAAAAAACAACGACTTGAGATGACATCATCGCTATTGAGATAATGCTTCAGATATGAGCATTAAATGTTAATGCATATCTGAATAAAGTGTCAGTGGTGTTTGCCCTTGCAAAACCAGCCGCCATGTTATTAGAGTGTTGTGGATTGTTGCCAGGGTGTTGCTATTCAGTTGCTAGGGTGTTCTGGGTGGTTGCTAGGTGGTTGCTTGTAGCCAAAGTCAAAAGAGCCCAATTCAAGTCTCGATTATATTCATGTAATTCAACGTATTTGTTTGTTTTTTACTGTTTATATATAACAATCTGGGCATGAAATATATAAAATAGAAATTATATTTGGCTTCTCTTTAGATATGCATTAGACGCTTGTGTCCTTTTAGTATTCAAATTCTTTATAATAATAGAGCGCTTATTTAGTTCTTTATTAAGTTGTGGGGTTTTCTTTTTAAATTGTACTTTTGAGTAAGTTTTGTGTGCTTTAAAATGTGTTTTTATTAGTGCTTTCGGTCGATTAATCTTTTTACTAATTGCGATTAATCGAATATTGTGTTGCAGTTAATCGCGATTAATCGCAGATTTTAAAAGTGCTGAAATTTGACACTATATACTTCTTATCATGTCAAAATTCCCTCTTAGGAAAGAAAACAAAACAATAAAGAACAATATAATGCTTTATTAACATTTTCCATCAAAGCCTTCCACAGTATAAAGATAGAAATGCAACAAAGTAACATTAAACGTTTCCCAAAGTCTAATTTAGAGTTTGACTTATTGAAAGAACTAGTTTCTATATAGGTTGCATATTCATTGCCATGGGCATTAAATCCCTAAAACTCTTATTCTCCACATCATTTAGTCTGACCTATATGATTTACAGGTTAATAACAAGTGGGGGAAAATCTGCCAGTACAGCAGGGGGGGGTAGGCAGGAAAATACTTTTGGGTGGGCCTCAATAAAAATGTCTTTAACAACAAAGAGGCGCCGCATTCAAGCAGTTCTATCAGGAAGACTCGCGGGCTTGAGTGAGATTTAAGATGGCGTTTATTTGATGAATATAAAAGAGAAATGTGATGTCTCTCTTTGGCGTAGGCCCCGTCTGGCGGTCCGAAGAAGTTGTACTCGGAACCGTCATGTCCTACCGGAGATAGGAGGCAGGGGCGAGGAGCTTACCCCTGTGCAGGACGGGACTCAACAGGTGGTGCTGGGGTGGAGGAGGTTGCCGTGTTAGCACACTGAAACAGCAATGTGACTTATAAAGCAACGGCGTACATGTGATTGGCTCGGAGTTACCCCGCTAATGGTGCGATGATGTACAGTTACTAGTCTTCCCGCTAGAACTACGCTGCGCTTACATTTCTTTCACACATTAAGAAATCAGAATTTATATGCATTTTTTAAAACTATTTTGTAAAAATATATTGGACGTCATTGAGTAATCTCCAATACTCTGGGTGGGCCCAAGCCCACCCCGGCCCACCCCTGGCTACGCCATTGCAGTAGTAAGACAAATTATATAAAAAATAAATGATCTGAAAAAACCTAAACATCGTATGCAGTGTTGCATAATTTTATCTAGTAAAAATAAGTATTTATTTATAAGCATTTTAGATAGTTTTAAGTATTTTAGATAGTTTTAAGGGGGAAAAAAATACAAAAGTTATTTTCCCTAATTTTAAATACCTTACAACAGTAAAAAAAAAACATATAATCCATTGAGAATTGTCCTTATAGAAAAATGCAACTTCTCCTTTTATAACAGCGTGAAACCCCCTCTTTTCTGCTCATATTAATGTAAGTAACGCATCATAAAATAAGCGTGTCAGATCGCATCATTTATATGGATGTTTTTCAACTAACAGACTAAAAATTAAATGAAACAAATGACAATAGAATCCAAAAGTAATCTCTTTAGTAATCAAAATACTTTTTTGAATGTAACAGGATTCTGATTACCAACGATTTAAATTGTAACTGTAGTGGAATACAGTTTTAAATACGTAATCCTGTTACATGTATTCCGTTACCATGCCAACCCTGATGATTTATAGAATCTTGAGCAGGTCCATTTAATGATACAATTAAAATGATGTTACATTTAAAAAAAAAAATCCCAGAATTGTAGGAATGACACTATAATGTAGCACAAACAACTTATAAATATTACACGCAAACGATGCACAAAACAATAGTTTGGTGTTGCATATTTATAATGTATATTTTCACTCATGCATATCTCTCTGAACACTTATGAACATTTAAATAAGCTTGTTTTTGTATTTAATAACAGAGCAACTTAGATTATATGTAATGAATCCATCATATGCATCAGATATTGTGTCTTCTAAATATCTGTGCGTTTGATGCAGTTTTTGAGGTACTGCGTCAGTGATGTGATTATCTGTGTGTCCGATCACACAGCTCTGAAATGTCTTGTGATTGGGGGATCGCCGTCAGCACTGGCTTGAGCAAAGGGCAACGTGTTTTTGGTCTCTCGGGCCCCACCAGAAAAAAAGCATGTTTTTATCATTAGAGCGGAAGAGGGAATCTGTCGGTTTTTCTCTTGGCCTGATTTCATTTGGGGTTTAAAGCCGCAGTGCAATAATCTCTCAGGGTTGTGATGCATTTTATATTAGTGATCTTTATACAAACACACAAACTGAGGAATCCAATGTGCTTCTCAAATGACCAACATAAACAGACTTCTGTGTGCTGCATGTTAACGTTTAAACAATCAATGTAAGCACAAGTTAAAGATCAGTTCAGCTTCAGCTATGCTGCTTAATAGAGACATTTAGGTCAAAACTGGGTTTAATTTGTGATTGGTACCTGCTGAAAGAACTGGCAACTGTTAACTTCAGCAATGAGGAAAGAGAGAGGTTCATGTTTGCTTTTCAAGGGACAGGAGAAGAAGATAAGAGCTTACGTAATAAAGCACAAGCTCCTTTAAATCAAGCTTTTGTTAGCGTATTACATGATCAAGAGGGGTCACTTCTTCTGAAAGTTCATGCAAAACAGAAGTACAAACAAACAAGACCTAACCTGTCCCGAAACCCCCATTTAGACCTAAATAAGTATCGGTCTACATTATCAGTCTGGCTTGTTGTGCATTTGTAAGCATTCAGTGTGTGTTTGTGAAGCTGATTGGATTGTTTATTGATGTTCAGATGTTGTTTACAAGCGTTACCTCATCAGCATTGTTTCAACACATCGTTTGTGATTGGCCGTATCAGTGTGCTGATGTTTCTGTCTGGCAACAAACCTTTGAACTGCTGATGACATCACGTCAAACTCTGAACTTTCACCTCTGAAGAGGCGTTCAAATACTCTTGGTTAAAGAATATTCATTCGTGTTGTCACACGGGGAAGTTGTTGCTGTGTTATATCTCAGTTACTAGTTTTGAGTCAAAAGTCCAATTACACAAATGCTCATTTTGGTTACAAACATCTAGTTTAAAACGAGGACATAAATGATCGTTATAACTAATATCCCAGTAGGAACTCTATAAAAGCACACTAGCACACATTAAGACAAGAGTCAATTATATAACGATGGTTGATTTTATACAAAATGTTGTATAAATGTTTTCTGTCAAGAAAATGTCCAAATGCCACATTTAACTCCAAATCAATACAAAGGAGATCTGAGATTAATTTGTTTTTGTAAAGACAATAAAGCCGATATTTAGGACCGACATTATTTTCAGGACATTTGAGTTCGTAATTCTCATTATTGTAATACATCAGGACGTTTTACTTTTACTTTTTAAATGATTTACTATGAGGATTCTCATTACCCTAAAATTATAATTATTTTTTCTACTTTCTTACAGTTAAAAGATGCTGTTGAACAAGGATTTTTAAAACATTTAAATAAGTGAAAATTTAAGGCAGTATTACTATGATGTATAAATAATTTAATTATCTTTATAATATATATATATAATCATTAGAAAATAATATAATTAAAAAATAATAATAAAATTAATTTAATTATGTAATATATATTATAGATAATGAAATTAATTGTATTTACATTTTTAATTATATTATTTTCTAATGATTATTTCATAATCATTATTATAATTATATTTTAATTATAAATTATATAAATTAATTTAATAAATATATTTCATAAATGTATATATATATATATATATATATATATATATATATATATATATATATATATATATATATATATCATTAGAAAATAATATAATTAAAAATAAAAATTAAATTAATTTAATTATGTAATATATATATTATAGATAATTAAATTAATTTTATTTAAATTTTTTAATTATATTATTTTCTAATGATTATTTCATAATCATTATTATAATTATATATAATCATATTTTAATTATAAATTATATAAATTAATAAATATATTTCATATATATATATATATATATATATATATATATATATATATATATATATATATATATATTATAAATAATAAAACAAATGTATTTATATTATTTTGTAATGATTATTTCATAATATATATATATACATTTTTGAAATATATTCATTAAATGATTTAATTAAAGACAGGAAACCAAATATGTATTTGTAATAAATATCAGGTTGGGAAAATTTGACACATTTATGCCGAATAAAAAGTTGAACATTTGTTCTATATATTATTTAGGTTATTTTTAATGAGTCATAAAATAACAGAATTTTATACAAATTAATTCCGATATCTGTAGGCAAACAAAATGGTTTGATATTTTTTTATGTTGACTTTTCCATTTTATGAATTGTTTTACTGTTTATATTGTGATGAAAGCCATTGTGACAACATACCCCACTATAGGGGTCCATGGGGTCAATACTACAGTATTCATATTTACCCGGGGCAATAAGGATGCTCATGTTTTGTACTCCAGACTATGTTTATAGAGAAAGTGACTTTCAAAAATAAAGCTACCCTGAGAAATGTGGAGTATAGTGGTGTGACAACTTGCCCCAATCTCCCCTATTTTAGTTGTGCTGCCAATGCAAGATGATACACTGCAGAGAACATGCTGTAGGTCTCTCTCTCTCTCTCTCTCTCTCTCGCTCTTCACATTAAGGATTTCCGCACATGCACAGAATGACACAGCTAAGTGCAAGACTATAGCATAATGCATTTAGCAAGTCCTTTCACTCTCACATATACACACACACACACACACACACACACACACACACACACACACACACACATTGAGTGTTTCCACAAGAGCGTGTGCTTAGAAAGTGGTTGATATCACGCTCAGATCAGCAGTCAGCAGGCCTAACAATGGACGACTAGAAGCTTCAGCGCGTTAACACTAAACCCCAAGGAGGGATTGGCCGGCTGTGAGAGTATGAAACACAAGGCGAATTAAAAACACTGTGATATTCTCTCATCTGTTATGGGGAGGTTTCACCGAACTAGTAAAAACATCATTACTGATCGTGTTTTGTGGCGGATTATTGATCTGATGTCGCCGCCCCTCCTCCCCTCGCTCGCCTTCTCTCTCTGTATCTGATGACTTCTGTTCAAGATCCATACGACAAGAAAATAAACAAATGACTGATTTGAGAGTGTTGCAGCTCAGCTTTTATTTAATTATTTTCTAGCAAACTTATTTCTGCTAAGTTTGACATTTTACAGTGAATTTTGTGTAAATATTGTGCACATCCCAATAGCTGTTATTAACTTGTATTTATACACACATTAAATTGGCCATCCTGTTCTCAAGACATCGGCATCAGCATCGCTCACTGAAAAACCCATATCCGTCAGACGCTAATTATTAGAACAGATTGTTCTAGAATATACTGTTTGAAGATCACTCAATTTTGTTTTGCATCATCGGAAACCAAATAAGAAGCTCATAAAACTGTGCACACACTGCATTAAACATCATCTGCATGTATAATTCAGTGAAGTGATCCGAGAACGGTTTGTTTTGTCTTTACACAGAATGAACCGAGACAACTCGCCGATTAAAACTACTGCATGCATTATTATGTCTCAGAACAGTTTGGAAGGCCCCATATTTTCATCCTACCGCCAAATAAATGTTTTCAAGATTCCGGACGCAGCTTTAATTCTGATGTGAAACACCCACTTTTCACCATCCAATCAATTCCTGTAAAAAAAAGAAAAGACAAGTGAACAACTAGAGGTCGACCGATAGTGGGTTTTGCCGATACAGATAAATACGGTGGTGGAAAAGGCAGATATCCGATTAATCGGCCAACAAATTATCGAATTGATTTATAGAAAAATCAATAAGACATTTTTATTCTTTCTTTATTATAAAGACAAAGAGTCCAAAATGAATAATATTCCACATGCAATTTTTTGTTCAGTCAAAATACTAATAATAAACTAGAAAATAATAAAGATTTGGTACATAATGCAGGACTTTTATGTATAAACAAGCCCGAAACACACTGGGGACTCTTATTTTGAAATGTTGAAAAAAATATCGGTAACTCAACAGATTTTTGCCGATAACCGATAGTTCTAAATAGCGACTATCGGCATAGAGTTTTTGTCGACAACTGATAACTCGGCATAGAGTTTTTGCCGACAACCGATAGTTCCAAATAGCAACTATCGGCATAGAATTTTTGCCGACAACTGATAACTCGGCATAGAGTTTTTGCCGACAACCGATAGTTCCAAATAGCAACTATAGGCATAGAGTTTTTGCCGACAACCGATAGTTCCAAATAGCAACTATCGGCATAGAGTTTTTGCCGATAACGATAGTTCCAAATAGCAACTATCGGCATATAGTTTTTGCCGATAACCGATAGTTCTAAATAGCAACCATCGGCATAGAGTTTTTGCCGATAACGATAGTTCTAAATAGCAACCATCGGCATAGAGTTTTTGCCGATAACCGATAGTTCTAAATAGCAACTATCGGCATAGAGTTTTTGCCGATAACGATAGTTCTAAATAGCAACCATCGGCATAGAGTTTTTGCCGACAACCGATAGTTCTAAATAGCAACCATCGGCATAGAGTTTTTGCCGACAACCGATAGTTCTAAATAGCAACCATCGGCATATAGTTTTTGCCGATAACCGATAGTTCTAAATAGCAACTATCGGCATAGAGTTTTTGCCGATAACCGATAGTTCTAAATAGCAACCATCGGCATAGAGTTTTTGCCGATACCGATAGTTCTAAATGGCAACCATCGGCATAGAGTTTTTGCCGATACCGATAGTTCTAAATGGCAACCATCGGCATAGAGTTTTTGCCGATAACGATAGTTCTAAATAGCAACTATCGGCATATAGTTTTTGCCGATACCGATAGTTCTAAATAGCAACCATCGGCATAGAGTTTTTGCCGATAACGATAGTTCTAAATAGCAACCATCGGCATAGAGTTTTTGCCGATAACGATAGTTCTAAATGGCAACCATCGGCATAGAGTTTTTGCCGATAACGATAGTTCTAAATGGCAACCATCGGCATAGAGTTTTTGCCGATAACGATAGTTCTAAATAGCAACCATCGGCATAGAGTTTTTGCCGATAACGATAGTTCTAAATAGCAACCATCGGCATAGAGTTTTTGCCAATACCGATAGTTCTAAATAGCGATATATCGGTCTCCTTTAAAACTGAACCTTTTTTCTTAAGGAATTTCCCGTTTAACTCATTCAGTCACATTACTGAAATATAATGTTATGGCAAATGTCATTTCATATTGACTTGTTAGTTGAGACAGATTAATCGGTGCTAATATTTGCTTTTTAGATCTATCGGTTATCGTCAGAAATCTATGCCGATAGTTGCAGATAGTTGTTTTTATTCTGTGTTTCTTTGTAGCTAGTGGTGTAGGATTTTGCAGTTTGGACTACACAATAACAGCGGCCTCTAGAGGTGAAATGTGATCACATGGGGATTTGCCATCTCTAAGACTTTCATCATTGACAATGCTCATCCATATTGTTATTTTGATTAGATAAATCAAGTGTTCTAAATTGAAGCAAAGGCATGCAGACGTGCCCCATCAGCATATACATTTAAATGGTCTGCACTTATAGAGCGCTTTTTTAACCTTAGCACTGTGACTCATTCGCCCATTCACACACACACAGATCAATGACGGCAGAGCTGCTATGTAAGGTGCTAGCCTGCCATTGGGAGCAACTTGAGGTTCAGTGTCTTGCCCAAGGACACTTCGGCATGTGGAGTCATGTGGGCCGGGAATCGAACCACCAATCCTGCGATCCGCTCTACCACCTGAACCACAGGAATATATATATATATATGCATATGCAAATACATTCATCTGGTAAATACTGAAATATAGAGCAATATGAGAAGTGGATCACTGCGTCATGTTTGTGTTTAGTTAAAAAATCCTCAAATTTGATCCCTTTAGATTGGGTTCTGGATTATGATCCATATTCCTAAAGCCATTTAGAGACTATACAACAGACTGTTACAGCATCTGAGAATCAAAACAGATCTCTATAGATCATCGATGAACTGATTTACACCCTGAGATCGTGTTTCCAGTGAAAGCTCCCAAACGGGACGTTAATAAAATTCCAATACACCTGATTGAATACAAATTTCAGTAGATAAGCTGATGTAACATGCAGGTCTTTGGGTTCCTCCTTAATTCCTTCAGGTGCAAACTGACACTCGATACAGGCGAGAACCGATCGATACGGCCGGTGCATTTAGGGCAACAATGAATGTGTTCAGGTTTGAGCAAAC
>NC_068309.1:2969659-2982159 GCF_025860055.1 Xyrauchen texanus | reverse complement strand
TACTGCTTGATTGGAAATAATGGCCGATAGAAAGTGATATTTCCCTTTTGGTCTCATATTTCGTGCTCATCACCGACACTCTTATCCACTCGTTTCTCAAGTACACGAACTTTTGGAAAACATTTTAGAGGGGCGACATGGTTGGAAATGGAAAACTGTTGACATGTGTTTGTTTTGATCAAAATCAACCCCTCGGGACATGAAAGGAACAATCATTAGTTGTTGTTATCCGTGTATTTCTCTCTGCTTTGAACTGTTAATTACCAGGTGATCATCTTGTGTTTAGTTCTTTAGACTCTCTAGTGATTAAAGACCCTAAAAATAAACCGTGCTCTACTGTATTACTCTGGGAGTGTTACTGGGCACAGAGGCAATTACCTGGAGGGCATCTCACCTCTCCTCAAATCATCTGAACATTTCCTGTGGGGTACCAGTGATCGGATATGAGTTGAGATGCCATGTTGACTCAAGTATAAGAGTCTTTCTATATCATATATAATGCTTCATTTGAAAGTCACTTGGATGAATAATGAATAGTATTTCTTCATAACAACAACAGAATAATAATCTATTTTCTCTTTCTTTTTGTGTCTCCCTTCCAACAAACGAAACCCCTGAAGCGTGCAAAAGAAAAGAGCAGGACCCGAGCAAAGACAGGAGCAATACACCAAAGAAATCGCGGCTGGTTTTCACCGACCTGCAGCGGAGAACACTACTGGCCATCTTTAAAGAGAACAAACGTCCGTCCAAAGAAATGCAGCTGACCATCTCGCAGCAGCTGGGACTGGAACTGAACACTGTAAGCAACTTCTTCATGAACGCCCGCAGACGCAGTCTGGACAAATGGCTGGACGAGGGGAGTCCAGGAAGCATGTCCACCGGCAGCACTTGTACCAAAGCGTGATCCCGGGGGATGGGGGAGGGTGGGAGTGCACTGGGATGGAACGATGGAACGATGGATGATGGATGGAGGGGATTCTGGGTGGTTTAAGGGTCCAGTGCACCAGGGATGGGTCGGCCACTCAACAGCAAACTTTATACGAAGAGAAAAACCTTTTGAAGGTCAACGAGCGGAGAGAGACTGCTTACTGGCGAATGTTGAAAAGCTAAAAATAGAGTTTAAGCAATCAAAAACCCGACGACCCGGACGTATTTCCCTTCTCTTCTGTAATCCAGAATATTAGTTACAAGGAATCTCCGTTTGCAGATCGGTCCTAAACGAACGAAGAATCTTAATGCACGTCGCAAGTGAAGCAAACAGAATTCTTATGTACATCCAGAAGAGAAGTGAATGCCAACGGGTTTGGCGTGCTTTACACGTCTCATCTACGTTCAAGGATAAAGTCGTAATTTTTGCACAAGTAGTGGCACTAGACAGAATTGCAATCGGTTTATTCGAGCAACTGTTTGGTCTCATGAGATGGCTAAGATAATAGAGTTTACGCCTTTTATTTCCATACAGATCGACCAATCAAATAACGGAATATCAAATCGATACCATACGGACTTCAAATGCTAACAAGTCCCTTATAAAGGACGACCGCTAATTGATTTTGCCAATACCGACAACTGAGGTGGTGGAAAAGGTAAACGATAAACGATTAATCGGCTGATAGTTTTTAAATTCGATTTAAAGAATGTAACAAAAAAAACTTAGTCGTTCTTTACCATGAGGGGTACAGACAGAGGCTACAAGAGTTGTTTTTGCTAATAACCGATAGTACCAAAAAGCCGATTAATCGGTAAAATCGATATATATTGGTCTACCTCTAGTCTCTTATCCAATGCCTACATTTTAAGAAAGGAGTCATCAGTGAACATCTTTGGTTACTCGTTATGTAACGGGAGATGCACTAGCATTGACGCTAGAGGCTGTAGCCTTTAGCCTCCTCGTTAGAGCACCCGCCTCCCACACCGGAGACCTAGGTTCGAGTCCCATACGTTGCATGTAGAACAAGAGTGTCACATTGGTGCCGTGACCCAGATGGGAGTGAGGTTTAGGGGGGTGAGTGTAACGGGAGCCAGCTGGTAGATAGCTGTGCAGTGTGTAAACCTCACTCTCCTGACCTCAAGAGGTGCACTAGCGACTGACGCTAGAGGCTGTAGCCTTTAGCCTCCTTGTTAGAGCACCCGCCTCCCACGCCGGAGAGCTAGGTTCGAGTCCCGTACGAAGCGGTAGAACAAGGGCATCACAGTTACATACATTATTAATTTATGCAATGCAAATATGTACGTCAATGTACGTGAACGCCCTCGTTCATTGTTGTCTATGGAATTAAAAGTCGTAGCCTGTCATCGGAGTCATCTCGCATCGATTATTATGACATCTCACGAGACCAGGTTGGACTCAACTAATGGCGGGAGTTTGGTGTGGATCTACCACGTTTGTTTGACTTTTGGAGACCTGTTTGAAAACAGTAATTGTTTTGCAATTCTTTTTGGTGCCACTAGGGGCGCAGAAATGACACACTGCCGCTTTGAGTGTTGTATTACTTATTTGAAGTGTGTACGTGTTGAGCCACACACATTTCAAACAGTTCAAAGCTTTAATAACACAACAAGGACTTAACAGTTCATAACCGCTTGTAAATGCTCAAGGTGCAAGTTAGCAGCAGGTTGCATGTGCAGATTGTCTAGAATATCGAGGTGGAGTCTGACCCGGTTTCACCTCTTTAAGGTAGAAAAACACTGTGTACATCTATCATAAGCACAAAACACTCAAGGCCAGGTTTGTGAGCACAATCCTGAAGCACATTAAATTGCAATAGAACAGGGGCTGGACCACAGATTGTTCTTCTCTTATGAAAAAATAACTCAGGATGATATTTGTATGATACAACAGAAGAACATCAATCTCATGAGCTTCTATCTCTCAAAAACACCACAGTTGAGCTACAGTAATATGCCGCCATTGGCTTTCATCAATTCGTTTCATCATGATAAGTGTATTAAGCTAAGAAACCAAACACAAGTGTACTGGCATTGGTATTCAGGGCCTTTACAAGAGTATAAGTGGACAATCTCCAAACCAATGCCTGTCAGTTTAGCTTCGCAAAGACGAAGTTCACCGCAGCAGCGTAACATCCATTTCTCATTCTCATCTTTCCAATACAAACTGAAGAACTTCGAAACTCTCGGTCCAAGATACACGATTCCCAGAGCGCTCTTGCTCTTTCATATGCTTATTACAAATTCCATCTTATGAGTTATTATTCAACCAAAGCCAGAGAAAGTGTAACAGAGCCAGTAAGCAGTTCTCTCCCGGGTTTCACTGAGGGCCAAAGGCTTTTCGGAATCACTAAAAAAAAAAAAAAAACGGACACTAAATACTTTTTCTATTTATTGACAAATCGACACCAAAGAAACTTTTCTGCACCTAACTGTTCTGCAAACCAAAACTGTTCAAAAGGACAATGAAGAAAAAAAAACAAAAAACTGAGAAAAAAACAAAACAAAACACTAAAACCAAAAAAAAAAAACTGCATCGAACCAACAAAGACGACGAAGCGTACCATGACGACGGGCGACAAAGAGCCGTCGCTAGGGGAACGGAGAGCTTTTGAACGGTCGTCTTTGTTGTGCTCGGATTGGTGGAGGACAGTTGAAAAACAGGAAGCAGAATGGGATCGAAAGGGTTTAAAAACATGCAACGGAGCTGTTCCCACGGCAACGGCGGCTCCCGCAGGCAGAATAACGCGTCTCTCGGAAATGCTGAAGATTGTCTTTAACGTGTGCCTATGCAGTTTTTTCAACCAAAATGGAAAGAACAACAAAAACCTCATCAGCTACAAAACCAAAGATTCAGAGTAACTCCCAACGCAATTCCCCTCCTTATCCGAGCATTTTCCCGTCGTTGGCGATGCCGATAACTCACCAAGAGGTTTAACGGTGTGGTGAGGAGGGGTTTGTTTCGTTTAGTGTTGCCTCTCTCCAAACATGGGACGTTCAAGGGTTCGGCTCTGCAAGTTTGTCCTACCTCGGTTTTTCCACAATCTCGCCATAGTTGCATCCATCTCACAGCTCAACCTAAAGGTGTAACTCAGCCTGATGGGCATACCAAAGATAAACACCTTTAAGCACATGCAATCTCACCTTTTCCCCCCCATTATCCCATGCTTGCAGACCAACTACTACTTACTCATCAAGTAGAAGAACTCACGATCTTTCATACATGACTAACGGACACCAACATCCCATCGACCGTGAAAATAATCTCAGTCTAACCTGATCGGTACAGAGTCAACACATCAGTATCTTCTCGCAAAACTTGAACCTGTTGAATGCCAAAGAATAGACTCAAGTCTCGGACATTTCCGTCCAACCATCTCATTTTCCCATCGTCACGAGCTTGATTTCGTGAACTGAACCCGATCTCCCATGTTTGAGAGAGCCGTTGGCTTTAGTAGGTCATGTATTCGAAGGCACCGCTGCATCCAGTTCCATATTCCTGCAAGATATTCCAACCGAGAAGCCAATAATCTGCCAAAAATGCTCACTTACCTGTAGAGAGGAAACTGCAGACTGTAGGTCGAATAGCTTTATCCTTTAGGTTTCTCTCTTCAAAGCTTCTAATCCAAAGATTCTCCAACGCCTAGGACCTCACGGGGTCGGCCTGGAGCCTTCATCTGCTTTCCAATACGGTCAGGTCTTTAGGAATATGGGCCAAAGAGCTTTCCTTTGCTTGTCTTAGTACTTACGTTTTGCCAATGCCTCTGTACAGTGTCTTACCCAGGTTTTGCAATATGTGATTTATGTAATTTATATGTGTTATAATTGAACTTAATTTAAATGGCCAAAAATGAGACCCTTCACCCCAATTAGCTTGCCAAATGTTTACATGTTTTTTTTTGTTGTTGTTGCATGTTGGACACCTTCAGACTTATTTATGACTAAATGTGCTAGTTTGCATAGTTTTTTTTTTGTTTTGGTTCCTTTCAAGCGTAATTGTTTAATGATATTTAACTAGATGTATTTGTTTGAATGATTATTTAAGAATATTAGTGCATCAAAGATGCAGCGCTTCTCTGTTAATTTATTAGTTAGCTTTACTTTAAAAAGCAACGCAAAGGGTGTATTTAATTTTTCTTTGAATCCTGAAAACGTGGTAGCTATCAGGTTTTAGCCTGCCAAGTTTTTACAGAAATCGTTTAGATATTGTTTGTCGTTTTGGTGATTTTCTTTCGAATGGAAACAATCTATCGTTTGATACTGTCTGAAGGGGCACTGCATCAGGGCATTTGTGGTTATGAATCATTACGTTGAGCGATCTTTTCTGTGCATTATGCTCACATTGAAGGACAAGCACCAAATTTCAGCCCGATGTTTTTGAGACGGATGGAACCATCCGGGGGGGGGGCGGCCACACGTTCACAAGAGATCAACGCAGAACTCACCAAAGATTAAAAAAAACCCACGGATGCCGAGAGGTCGTTTATTCGTTGTGTCACTCGGGAATCCCTTAAAAACTAGAAAAAAGCTGCTTCCAAGACTGACATGTGTGTGTAAAAAAAGTCTTTCTATCTCTTTAGTGGGAACCACAGAGGCTACCTCACTGAATTTTCCATTTGTAATTTTAATCGTGTTGATGAAACCAAAGATACCAAAGATTTCTTTTCCTCGAGTACGGTCTGCGCTTGACGCCATGCTTTGGATATTTTTCTATAATGCCACCCTCTATTTTCACCCTCTTTCTCTCTTCCTCTTTCAGACACAAGTTCCTTCTCTCCTCTGGAAAAATAAGTGCAATGGAGCGGAGGGGACTTGGTGTCGAGTTGTCGATTTTAGTGCTGTGTCGTTTTTTTTAATCGCCCCTTACTCCTCAACGTGTATGCAAAAGATGCAAAAACATTCACACACCAAAACCAGTTTGGCACAGACACACCAACATTACCGTAACCACCAAATGCTTTGCACATCAATTGATCGAACACTGCCCAAAAGGGACCGAAATATTCTGCTCAGAACCGGAACGGACACAAGTGTACAAATATTAGACGTAATTCATAGTGAGGTATTTTCTGTCAAATGCAGAATAGTGTTTTACTTTACGCTGCATTCCATTTGATTGGGAAAGCTGTAACTTCCAACGATTTGTAACCGAACAGCACTTGAACCAACTTCAAGTGGCGTTCGGTTACAAAACGTTGGAAGTTGCAACGTTTCTAGAGTTCCAACTTGGAACTCTAGAATTTCGTCAACATGCGGTTGCGAGACGTCACCGGAAAGTGGCGGCAACCAGGGAAATGTACACGGTTTAAGAAAAACGTTCACGTATAAGCAAAAAAGTGCTTTAACAAGTCAAAGTTCCGACATGACTTGATAATAAAACCTTTTTGCAAACATTTCCGGAGACAATAAACAGCACACCTGCAACACAAATGCTAGCGGAGCATCCTCCGCCATTTGGTCGCTAGGCTACTTTTGTGCTGACAATCCAACGCCTGCCAAGTTAAAAAGTAGCTTTGAAAGATTTGTTTCTTTATACGTCACTGTAAAGGTATTTGGGGAAAGGAGGTGGCGAGAACCGGCTTGGCAATATAAATGATATTTAATAAAGAGCTTAAACGAATAGACACAAACGGTGTCGGACAGCTGCCTGTAAACGCTCTCTCTGTCGCACCACCGTCCTCAGTCAGCCTTTATCCCGCTAGGACGCTTGATTAGCCCGATAAGCGGCCGGGTGTTTAGAATAGTCACCTGCCCTCCACCCTGTCACAGTCACTTTCCAAGAGCGCAACAGTGCCCGCCCACTTTTTCAGCCGTCTGGATTCCGGAAGTATTTCCCCCATTCACTTCATCCATATACTTTTAATAAAATCGTTTATAAACGAGTTGTGCGCCCATGAACCAAACAAACCAGCTCTTGAGGTGAATCACAACATCACAAACTTTGTTTTGAGACAAAGTCATTTAAAAAAATCGTACATAAAGATAAATGGTACAAGACTGTGTACTTATCGTCTTGTTCTCAAACGCAGATGGGGAAAAAAAAAATGGTAAATGGTCTGCACTTATTTAGCGCCATTTTAACCGTAGCGGTATTCTACGTGCGCTACACTGTGTTCCATTCACCCATTCACACACCAATGGTGGTAGAGCTGCTATGTAAGCTGCTAGCCTGCCATTGGGAGCAACTTGGTATTCCGTGTCTTGCCCAAGGACACTTCGGCATGTGGAGAAATGTGGGCCGGGAATCGAACCGTCAACCCTACGATTAACGGCCGACCCGCTCTACCACCTGAGCCACAGCCGCCCCATATTCGTCTTCCCGTTAAAATAGATTGTCTTCGTTTTACGTCCCAAGTGACATTTTTGTTTTCAATATGAACCCCTTGTTAACATATACAGAGCTCTTTTGTTGCAAAGTATGAGATATTGTTGGATGAGTGCCTTGCTTGAACCAAAGCGAAGTTTCGACCTCTCTGTTTCTTCAGTTAATCCCAAGCGACAGGTAGAACCTGCGGACGCCACGGGTTTTATGGTGCTTTGCAATGCAATCATGCAAAGAACGAAGACTAATAACTCTACCAAAGGCTTTCTAGAACTCTGTTCTTTCTCTTTTCTGCTTCGAATGGTTGCAAAGCTTTAAATAAGACAAGAAAAAACTCTGGGGCATGTCAAGAGCGCAGACCGTGCTTTTCTTACCAAATTTTTCTCGGATATACCTCATAGAAGATAGTGTTAGGGTATTGTTATTATAGTGTATGTATTAAATTATTCACTTACTCTTATTTTTTAGTAACTGTGACTTAAGACAAACCAAGAAAAAAGCTTTATACATCTTAAGTTGTGATTTTTGTAATAGCTGATGTTCGCTTACCAAAAACAGAATGCTTGTCTTTTTCTCTCTTAATGTTGATGTGACAACTTTCACAAATTCTTGTGGTGCAAGGTTTTGTTTTTTCCATTTTAAGAAATGTTGATTTATTTTTATGTTTGTGAAGGATGGCTCATATTCTCCATAAGGATGTTATTTTTGGATTGGGAATGGTTGGTTGCTAGAATGAGCCTGACGTTTACAGTTTTCATACTTCCAAAGAAATTAGCATCACTTTTGTTGTACAGGTCGCTTCGACTTCATTCACACGATCCATTTTCTTGTTTAATTTCGCGTTTTTTGTCGTCTTACCCATTCGGTGTGAAAATGTAGCATTACAGTAACGCAGCCGTCATTCAATGCTGTAGTCTTGATGTATGCATGAGTATCTTTACGGTTCTAGCTAGCGGTGTAATGCATTGTCGTTAAATAGCTTTTAAGTTCCGAATCCGACTAATTTTTGGCGCACTGGCCTGATCGAATTCTTAAAGAGTTCAGATGTGTACATACACACCGTACACTTAACCAGTTTGATTGTATTCGGTTTTCAATTGTACTTTTGTGGAAGTGAATCAGATTCACCCAGGTTGAATCACTGGCCGAATCAAACGAATCACATTCTGATTGAACAAACGTTTCGTTTGAAGTGTACAGCGACTTAAACGGAAAACGCCAATAACTGTATATAATCATCTTTGTCTTGTTTATCCAGTAAAATGATCTAAACATACTCAATAATGTTTACTTGAGCGCCAAACTTGCAAATAAAGGCTCGTTTTTTAAGCCCTTTCGCAAATAAACTTAATTCAAGATATATTCTTTGAAAACAAGTGTTATTAGCTGAAGAAGTGCCGTTTTGCTTCTCAAGTACATTTATCGTGTTTTAAGGATGTTTACATATTTTCTCTGGAAAATAAGACAAAAATGCTGATTAAGAAAAATATTTATCATGTTTATGGTGTTTGGACACTGGACAACCTTTTGATTTCCAAATTGGGCTGTAATTGGACAAAAACGTTCCCAAATTGGCCGAACGTTCTCCAAATTGGGCGAACTTTCTCCAAATTGGCCGAACGTTCACCAAATTGGCCGAACTTTCTCCAAATTGGGCAACGTTCACCAAATTGGTTGAACTTTCTCCAAATTGGCCAAACGTTCACCAAATTGGGCAAACGTTCACCAAAAATACAATACGAAAAATGGAATGTGAAGTCCTAAAATATAGTTCTGTCACAGGATGAAATGTACCAGACAATCTACAACTAATCGAAAAGTTCTCCATTCTCTTTTGAGAACTAATGGCCAGTTTTCAAGTAGGAAGATTGTGTTTTGATGAAAACCACTGAGGCCATTGCAAAGATTGTGTTTATCTGGAAGTAACGCAAGTCATCAGACTGATTGGGAAAATACAGACTGTATCCCAAAGACCTGCTTTTTTTTATTCAATTTGAAAATGGATTGGATATGCATTGTTTTCCTTTTCATCATTTTACATTTTGTTCATTTATTGGTTTGTAAAATCATTATATTCATGTAAAAAAAAAAAATGGGATTGTTGTTGGAATCACAAGAGAAAATTGAACAAATTTTAGTTTTTGCATTCATGATCAAAGTCTTTGAAAAGTTCAAAGTGAATGTTCTTCCACAAGATGTTTGACCATAAATAAAGAGAACAAGTGATTTTATTCCTACCCCATCTGCTTTCATGAATTACAACAATAAAACCAGTCTTAGGATGTTGCTGTACTTTTGCATTGCTTCAGATTTCTAGCAGGATTGCAACAGAATGTAAATCACTTTTAAAATGGTTTAAAGTCAAAGCTGGATTAAATCAACAACTGGACGACGCGTCTAAAGCAGCTTAAGAAATGTGTTGGATAGTGTTTTTTGAATTTCATCATATAGGAAGAAAACTTACAATGGAAAGAAAAAGTATGTGAACCCTGGTTTTCTACATTAATTGGTTATAAAATGTGATCTCGTCAAGTATAGACAAACACAATGTGCTTAAACTAACAACACACAAACTATTATAATCCTTCATGTCTTTATCAAACACATCACATTAATCATTCACAGTGCTGTGGAAAAAGTAAGTGAACCCTTGGATATAATAAGTGGTCAATCCTGCTTTGGCAGCAATAACCTCAATCAAGTGTTTCCGCTAGAGGCGGATTAAACCCGCACAACGTTCAGAAGGAATTTGGGATCATTCTTCCTTACAGAACTGCTTCAGCTCAGTCTGGTGTGAACGGCTCTCTTGAGGTCATTCCACAGCATCTCTATTGGGTTAAGATCTGGGCTCTGACTGGGACACTCCAAAAAGTGCATTTTCTTTTTTTAAGGACATTGTGTAGTGGAGTTACTTTGATGTTTAGGGTCATTGTCCCGCTGCATCACCCAACTTCTACTGAGCTTAAGCTGGTGCACATCCATCCTGATATTATCCTGTAGGATATCTTGTTAAAGCAGTGGCTTCCTTCATGATGTCCTGCCATGAACACCATACCTGTTTAATGTTTTCTGTATAGTAGACTCATGAACAGAGATGTTCACCAGTTCCAATGACTCCAAGTCTTTATCTGTCACTCTAGGGTTCTTCTTTATGGCCACTTCTAGAGAGAGTACCTATTGTACTAAATCATCTCCATTTATAGACAGTTTGTCTAACTGTGAACAGATCAATATCTAACGGCCACTTCTAGTGAGAGTACCTATAGTACTAAATCACCTCCATTTATAGACAGTTTGTCTAACTGTGGACAGATGAATATCTAACGGCCACTTCTAGAGAGAGTACCTATAGTACTAAATCACCTCCATATATAGACAGTTTGTCTAACTGTGAACAGATGAACATCTAACGGCCACTTCTAGTGAGAGTACCTATAGTACTAAATCACCTCCATATATAGACAGTTTGTCTAACTGTGAACAGATGAACATCTAACGGCCACTTCTAGTTAGAGTACCTATAGTACTAAATCACCTCAATTATAGACAGTTTGTCTAACTGTGTACAGATGAATATCTAACGGCCACTTCTAGAGAGAGTACCTATAGTACTAAATCATCTCCATTTATAGACAGTTTGTCTAACTGTGTACAGATGAATATCTAACGGCCACTTCTAGTGAGAGTACCTATAGTACTAAATCATCTCCATTTATAGACAGTTTGTCTAACTGTGGACAGATGAATATCTAACGGCCACTTCTAGAGAGAGTACCTATAGTACTAAATCACCTCCATTTATAGACAGTTTGTCTAACTGTGGACAGATGAATATCTAACGGCCACTTCTAGTGAGAGTACCTATAGTACTAAATCATCTCCATTTATAGACAGTTTGTCTAACTGTGTACAGATGAATATCTAACGGCCACTTCTAGAGAGAGTACCTATTGTACTAAATCACCTCCATATATAGACAGTTTGTCTAACTGTGAACAGATGAACATCTAACGGCCACTTCTAGTTAGAGTACCTATAGTACTAAATCACCTCAATTATAGACAGTTTGTCTAACTGTGTACAGATGAATATCTAACGGCCACTTCTAGAGAGAGTACCTATAGTACTAAATCATCTCCATTTATAGACAGTTTGTCTAACTGTGTACAGATGAATATCTAACGGCCACTTCTAGAGAGAGTACCTATATTACTAAATCACCTCATTTATAGACAGTTTGTCTAACTGTGGACAGATGAATATCTAACGGCCACTTCTAGTGAGAGTACCTATAGTACTAAATCATCTCCATTTATAGACAGTTTGTCTAACTGTGTACAGATGAATATCTAACGGCCACTTCTAGAGAGAGTACCTATAGTACTAAATCACCTCCATTTATAGACAGTTTGTCTAACTGTGGACAGATGAATATCTAACGGCCACTTCTAGAGAGAGTACCTATAGTACTAAATCACCTCCATTTATAGACAGTTTGTCTAACTGTGTACAGATGAATATCTAACGCCCACTTCTAGAGAGAGTACCTATATTACTAAATCACCTCATTTATAGACAGTTTGTCTAACTGTGGACAGATGAATATCTAACGGCCACTTCTAGTGAGAGTACCTATAGTACTAAATCACCTCATTTATAGACAGTTTGTCTAACTGTGGACAGATGAATATCTAACGGCCACTTCTAGAGAGAGTACCTATAGTACTAAATCACCTCCATTTATAGACAGTTTGTCTAACTGTGTACAGATGAATATCTAACGGCCACTTCTAGAGAGAGTACCTATATTACTAAATCACCTCATTTATAGACAGTTTGTCTAACTGTGGACAGATGAATATCTAACGGCCACTTCTAGTGAGAGTACCTATAGTACTAAATCACCTCATTTATAGACAGTTTGTCTAACTGTGGACAGATGAATATCTAACGGCCACTTCTAGTGAGAGTACCTATAGTACTAAATCACCTCATTTATAGACAGTTTGTCTAACTGTGGACAGATGAATATTTAACGGCCACTTCTAGTGAGAGTACCTATAGTACTAAATCACCTCCATTTATAGACAGTTTGTCTAACTGTGGACAGATGAATATCTAAACTCTTCAAGACAACTTTATAACCCTTTCCAGCTTTATGCAAAGCAACAATTCTTGATTGTAGGTCTTCTGGGATCTTTTTTGCAAGACATGTTCCACATCAGCATAT
>NC_068309.1:2859659-2964659 GCF_025860055.1 Xyrauchen texanus | reverse complement strand
GCAGAACACATTCTCACACACGCAGCACACACACTCGCACACGCAGCACACACGCTCGCACACGCAGCACACACGCTCGCACACGCAGCACACACGCTCGCACACGCAGCACGCACGCTCGCACACGCAGCACGCACGCTCGCACACGCAGCACACACGCTCGCACACGCAGCACACACACTCGCACATGCAGCACACACACACTCGCACATGCAGCACACACACACTCGCACATGCAGCACACACACTCGCACACGCCCGAACACACAGCATGCTCTTGAACTAGCAATGAAGGTTTGAGCTTTATCAGAGCAAGATACACTTGATCAATACAACAGCTTCTATATTATCCAAAATATCTTTGGGAAACACCCTCGCGCACCCCATCGCTCTCTCTTAAGCTCTCACACACATACATGCATTACGCACACACTTAAGCTGAGTTTACGCTGCCAGCGACACGCAGCGACAAAACGACCTCATCTCATTCATTTTCAATGAGCGCTGGCGACTTCCGACAACACGAGCGACAGCGACTATTGGCGACCGGATGTGGGCGTGTCCAGCGATGAGTTGAGAAAAATTGACATTTATGCAAACGAAGAGCAACTTTCGGGAGTGACAGCCAATAGGAGAGAAGATTTCGTTCTTTAAAACGTCTTTTTGTGATCCACAGAAGAAAGGAGAGTACATTCCTTTAATGCCGATATCACCACACCAATACGATTTTTAGCATTTATTTATTTGTATTTTTGGAATACACAAGCGTTTGCAAAGGGTTCAAATGTATTAAGCACATGCAGGGAAAAACAGGAAGGAAAGACGAGGAAAGACAGACCGAGAGGGGAAATTAAATCGCAAGGGTTTACATGTCATGGTTGGACTGTAAGGTGGGGTAAAAGTGCGTTTATCTTTAATGAGGGCGGCGTTAGAATGCTTATTCGGCCCTGTCCACAATCACCCCATGATGCCCTCCTGTCTAACCACAGACACCCGGATGGGTCACACCACACCTCCATCCAGCGCGAGAGTGAAATGATGTCACTCTTTATAGCGGCTGAGAGGGCAAAGGTCAGAGCTTCTGGCTGGAGAAGAAGGCTTTGGTCTGACCGCAGGTGGGGTTGACGCAGAGCGGACAGCGCAGAGTGAGCTGACGAGAACACGGCTCGTTTGACTTCAAATGAGACTGAACCAGATCGGCCAATGCCTGCGAGAGCGAGAGAAAGAGAGAGAGAGAATTGAAATTTGAATTGAAAATTGAGAAAGAGAGAGAGTGAGAAAGAGAGAGTGAGAGAGAGAATGAGAGTGAGAGATAGAGAATGAGAGTGAGAGAGATAGAGAGAGTGAGTGATAGTTTCATGTCTCTTGATTCTCTTTTGTCTTGAGTAATTGATGATCTAGAGACACTCTTACCCTGAAAAACAGAGGATTTCCATTGAGAGATTCGGCTCTTCTGATGTTCTCCACACCACACTAAAACACACATCAATCAGATTTGCTTAAACAACAATTTCCATATTTGACACAAATTATAAAGAGGAACGTATACACCATTTCCAGTCGGCATTAAATTAATTTAGTTTCAAAATGAGACAATTTTCTTTCTAAATAAATATTCCTTTTCTTTTTGTGTATGAATCATCAGTGCATGTTATATTAGTCAATTATACACAGACAGAGAGACGGGCAGTCAGACAGACAGGTACTGGTAGACAGACATATAGACAGATAGATAGACAAATAGACAGACAGACAGATACAAACAGGAAGACAGGTATCGGCAGACAGACAGACAGGTACCAGTAGATAGACAGATAAATAGACAGACTGACACTAGTAGACAGACAGGTACTAGTAGACAGAGAGACATAGACAGTCAGGAAGACAGACAGATATATAATTAGACAGATAAACGGGCAGACAGACAAATTACCAGTAGACAGACAGACAAAAAGGCAGGGAGACAGATAGACAGACAGATCAGAAAGACAGACAGATAAATAAATAGACAAATAGACAGAGAGACAAATAAATAAATAGACAGACAGGCAGACAAACAAAGAGACAGACAGACAGATAGACAGACAAATAAATAAATAGACAGACAAACAACCAAACAGACAGACAGATAGATAGGAAGACAGGTACTGGTAGACAGGCAGACAGACCAATAAATAAATAGACAGACAGGCAGACAATCAACCAAACAGACAGACAGATAGACAGTCAGACAGACAGAAATACAGACAGATAAATAAATAGACAGACAGATAGATGGATATATAGACAGACAGACAGACAGACAGACAGAGACCAGCAGACAGACAGACATAATATTTCAATAATATCAATATTTTGCCATTTTGTGATTATTGTATTGGTCAATAACAGAAATATAATCTTTCCCTTGTGTCAGTTACACAATCTCGATCTATGGATAATGCACATTAATTATTTTCAAGTATTTTCGAGTGAATTTTAAGTATATTTTTAGGGATGCACCGAAATGAAAATTCTGGGCCGAAACCGAAACCGAAAATCCAGGATGCACTTGGCCGAAAACCGAAACCGAAATTTTTACCTATTTAAAAAAAAAAATGTTGTGTATAATTGTATTAATTTGATACTTTTTCATTAATTTCATGAATTTAACTAATCTGAATTGAAAAACTACAAACCAATAAAATAAATCACACTTTTATTGAAAGTAGCACAACAAAATTGGACAAAAAATATATTAAAACTGTATTAAATATTATTCATCTTTCAGTTCTGTAAAAATTAAATTTTACAGATTTTATTAACAATTATCCAAATAATGTAAAGTTTTAGAAAACTATTATATGCACAACAACAGTCAAGTAATGAACTTAGCTAACATCTTTCAAAAAGTTTAAATATGCAACAGTAATTTTAATTAAAACAACAGGCAGAACACAGAATGGCAGAGGGCCTCTATTCCACTGATCTATATATAACTATAATATATAATTATATATATAGATCAGTGCTCTATTCTGTTTATGTAAACGTATGTACACTTTAAGTGAAAATGATTGTGCAAAACAGCAGTAATTGAACTAAATCCAACCTCAACTGTAAACGACAGATGTATCCTCGAGTGAAGAACAAGTGTAATGTAATTGCTATTCACATCATATTGGACCGCTTTCTATTTAAGTACAAGTGACAGGTTTCTCTTCAAGAACAAAAGTTGCTAAACGTTCTGACAGTCTCTCCTGTCAGAAAGCTCATCAAGAACATGAGATGCTGCACTGAACAGTTTCTCACTCTCTGTGCTGGTGCTTGGGCAGATAAATACCTGTGCGCAATCCGCGCAAGCAAAGGAAAGCGGTGTTTGTTTATGCGACCGTAGTCAAGGGGATTGTCGCTTCTGGCGTAGTTCAGCTATACGTCTCAAATTGTGTTGTAGCTGCGCTAGTTGTGACATTTTCCTGTAGAATCTCTTGCTGTATTCTGTATATATATATATATATATATCTCTTGAAAGTTCTGCTGAATAAACACTGCAGATCGCAAATTTGATGTCCTTATCAGAAACTTTGAAGAATTTCCACACCGCTGACATGATCGCCTTTGTTTGGAAGCGCCGTTGTGGAATTATCTAACAGCTGTGATAAGGGCTACATCGATCCAGAGTGAAATCTGAGCACTGAGGGGCGGGGCGAGGAGGTATATATTTTCGGCCTTTTTTCTCTTTCGGCCGAAAACCGAAAGTGGCGAAAGTGCCATTTTCGGCCGAAAATTTTCTGCGGCCGAAATTTCGGTGCATCCCTATATATTTTGTGTAAATATCTTTATCTATCATTATATGTTGTATATATAGTTGAATGATATCAGCTTTCCTCATCCACACAGATCTCTAGATATTGAACTGAGCCACTGATGTGGGTTTTCTGAACCACCACTTCTAAAACAGCTTTTCAGCTGGTAATGAATAATAAATAACATTAACCAATAATATCACAACTCACTATACAAGTCCCGCCCCACATTATTTCCCACTGAATATCACATTACAGAAGTGTGTTGTGAATGCGTGCAGCTTAACAAAAGTTACACTACTACACACACCTCCTCTCCGAGGATCTGCGAATACTCGATGTCGAGCTCGTGCAGCGTTTCGATGTGGTCGCTGGTGAATGCGATGGGCACCAGCAGGAGGTTCTTTTTCCCGCGCTGACACAAACCCTTGATCACCTCATCAGTCTGCGGCCCCAGCCATGCCATCGGCCCCACCTACACACACACAGCAGGAATAATGCACATGGTTAAGTATTTACATTTTTATAACTTTGGTTAGACCGGTTCACGTGAACATAAAACCGACTTTAAAGTAGAGGTAGACCGATACTTCGGTGTTACCGATTAATCAGTGCCGATAGTCGATTTTTGGGATGAGCGTTATGGGATTGTTGGTGCCAGATGTACAGGTGTACCTACTAAAGTGGCTGGTGAGTGTATATACACGAGCGATCAGCCACAACATTAAAACCACCTGCCTAATATCGTATAGGTCCCCCTCATGCCGCCAAAACAGCTCTGACCCATCGAGGCATGGACTCCGCAAGACCTCTGAAGGTGTCCTGTGGTATCTGGCAGCCGATCCTTTAAGTCCTGTAAGTTGTGAGGTGGGGCCTCCATGGATCGGACTTGTTGGCCAGCACATCCCATAGATGCTCAACCAGATTGAGATCTGGGAATTTGGAGGCCAAGTCAACACCTTGAACTCTTCATCATGTTCCTCAAACCATTCCTGAACAATGTGTGCAGTGTGGAGGGCGCATTATCCTGCTGAAAGAGGCCACTGCCAACAGGACTGCAACCATGTTTAGGTAGGTGGTACGTGTCAAGGTGTCCCAGCAGAACATTGCCCAGAGCATCACACTCACTCTGCCGGCCTGCCGTCTTCCCATAGTGCATCCTGCTGCCATCTCTTCCCCAGGTAAACATCAGACCAGGCCACCTTCTTCCATTGCTCCATGGTCCAGTTCTGATGCCCGCATGCCCACTGTAGGCGCTTTCGGCACTGGACAGGGGTCAGCACGGGCACTCTGACTGGTCTGCAGCTACTCAGCCCCATACGCAGCTGATGTGATGCACTGTGTGTTCTGACTCCTTTCTATCATGAGTGCTACAGTAGCTCTTCTGTGGGATCAGACCAGACCAGACGGGCTAGCCTTCGCTCCCCACGTGCATCAGTGAGCTTTGGGCACCCATGACCCTTTTGCCGGTTCACCGGCTGTCCTTCCCACGTTTGGTAGGCACTAACCCGTGCATACCATGAACACCCCATAAGATCTGCCGTTTTGGAGATGCTCTGACCCGGTCGTCTAGACATCACAATTTGGCCCTCGTCAAAGCCGCTCAGATCCTTAGGCTTACGCCTATTTTGTCCTGCTTCCAACACGTGAAATTGAAGAACTGATTGTTCACTTGCTGCCTAATATATCCCACCCCTTGACAGGTGCTACTTTAATGAGACAATACATGTTATTCACTTCACCTGTCAGTGGTTTTAATGTTGTGGCTGATCAGTGTATGTACAGTGGGTACGGAAAGTATTCAGACCCCCTTAAATTTTTCACTCTTTGTTATATCGCAGCCATTTGCTAAAATCATTTAAGTTCATTTTTTTCCTCATTATTGTACACACAGCACCCCATATTGACAGAAAAACACAGAATTGTTGACATTTTTGCACATTTATTAAAAAAGAAAAACTGAAATATCACATGGTCCTAAGTATTCAGACCCTTTGTTCAGTATTTAGTAGAAGCACCCTTTTGATCTAATACAGCCATGAGTCTTTTTGGGAAAGATGCAACACGTTTTTCACATCTGGATTTGGGTATCCTCTGCCATTCCTCCTTGCAGATCCTCTCCAGTTCTGTCAGGTTGAATGGTAAACGTTGGTGGACAGCCATTTTCAGGTGTCTCCAGAGATGCTCAATTGGGTTTAAGTCAGGGCTCTGGCTGGGCCATTCAAGAACAGTCACGGAGTTGTTGTGAAGCCACTGCTTCGTTATTTTAGCGGTGTGCTTAGGGTCATTGTCTTGTTGGAAGGTGAACCTTCGGCCCAGTCTGAGGTCCAGAGCACTCTGGAGAAGGTTTTCGTCCAGGATATCCCTGTACTTGGCCGCATCTTTCCCTCGATTGCAACCCTCATCTTTCCCTCGATTGCAACCAGTCGTCCTGTCCCTGCAGCTGAAAAACACCCCCACAGCATGATGCTGCCACCACCATGCTTCACTGTTGAGACTGTATTGGACAGGTGATGAGCAGTGCCTGCTTTTCTCCACACATACCGCTTAGAATTAAGGCCAAAAAGTTCTATCTTGGTCTCATCAGACCAGAGAATCTTATTTATCACCATCTTGGAGTCCTTCAGGTGTTTTTTAGCAAACTCCATGTGGGCTTTCATGTGTCTTGCATTGAGGAGAATCGTCCGTCGGGCCACTCTGCCATAAAGCCCCGACTGGTGGATGGCTGCAGTGATGGTTGACTTACTACAACTTTCTCCCATCTCCCGACTGCATCGCTGGAGCTCAGCCACAGTGATCTTTGGGTTCTTCTTTACCTCTCTCACCAAGGCTCTTCTCCCCCGATAGCTCAGTTTGGCCAGACGGCCAGCTCTAGGAAGGGTTCTGGTCATCCCAAACGTCTTCCATTTAAGGATTATGGAGGCCACTGTGCTCTTATTAACCTTAAGGGCAGCAGAAATGTTTTTGTAACCTTGGCCAGATCTGTGCCTTGCCACAATTCTGTCTCTGAGCTCTTCAGGCAGTTCCTTTGACCTCATGATTCTCATTTGCTCTGACATGCACTGTGAGCTGTAAGGTCTTATATAGACAGGTGTGTGGCTTTCCTAATCAAGTCCAATCAGTATAATCAAACACAGCTGGACTCAATTGAAGGTGTAGAACCATCTCAAGGATGATCAGAAGAAATGGACAGCACCTGAGTTAAATATATGAGCGTCACAGCAAAGGGTCTGAATACTTAGGACCATGTGATATTTCAGTTTTTCTTTTTTAATAGATGTGCAAAAATGTCAACAATTCTGTGTTTTTCTGTCAATATGGGGTGCTGTGTGTACAATAATGAGTAAAAAAAAAGAACTTAAATGATTTTAGCAAATGGCTGCAATATAACAAAGAGTGAAAAATTTAAGGGGGTCTGAATACTTTCCATACCCACTGTATACACACGCACACACACACACACACACACACACACACACGGTTATCTGCCTTTTTCGACAACCTTCCTTATCAGCCGACCTCTACTTTAAAGTGTATTATAAGCCATTGTGAATGCATAATAATGCATTGACAATACTTTGATTTATTTATAATTATTTTAACGCCAGGTCAGCCTCCATGGCATTTTTCATGGCAAGATCAAAGCAGCTCCAGAAAACATGACAAACGGCAAGTAAAAACATTTCTTACAACAAAAATGACATAATATGTTTCAATGGGACATTGGATAGAAATTCTGCACATTTAGAGGGGCGTTGAGTGTTTTGGACAAATACTGAACGCTTATAATCCTGCAACTTACATGACATGGATTAAAGTAGATGTCAAGTGTTAATTGGCACAAGCAAATAGCACAAAGGCTGAAACATGACCTACGCACTAAACTAAATCTACGGTTTACTTTTTGCACTGATGAGAATAATTATATGAGCAGGTAAAGCTGATCTGAGTTTAGAAATGAACCTTTAATCATCCTTAATTTGACAAATGTGTTGCGTGTTACTCGTTGAAAACACAGTTTTCATTATTACAATAGAGCAGCTGTTAAATTAATCAATTAATTCAACATTTTATACATTAAAATGTCTAACAAAACACTGGTGGTGCTCTTCATTTTAATCCAAACTATTAACAGTTGTCATAAAGTTAATGCAGTTGCAGCACAACAGCACTAGGTGGCACTATGTGTCCCTTAATCAGCTTTCTTTACAATAGAAATGATGAAATAGCTTTAATATGCACATTTATATCTGGATATGTGAGTCCATTTAACAAGCATTTGTTAATGGTGACATGTGAGTGAATATTAAATCTTGACTTTTGATTATTAATTATGATTTTTGAATATTAAGTGTATTAGCTAATGTATGCTAGGTGATTCTGACCTTGGACTGCCAGACGAGTCTGTACGGGTTACAGTGGCCTAAATGCTCCATCACCCTCTGAACGGTTGCGCCAACTTCCTGTGGGTACGGGTCACCCCTGTTTACGACCTAAAACAAACAAACAACTTTTAAACCCCTGGGAAAGATTGGTTACATTTATTATTGATGATTACTAAGCACACCGGTAAAATGCATCGGGTATTAAGTGTGACTCACAGACATGGGCAGAGAATGAGCGGAGAATAAAATCACCACGTCGTCTCTCTTCTCAGGAGGAAACTTGCCCAGCTCATTCCGTACATGCTCCGCGAAACACTAAGAAATAAAACATCATTATAGCCTTTTTATCAGGTCAATAGCTCCCATTATTCTGTTATGGTGCGTTCACATTCAACGAGTAAAAAAAACTTGCTCGCGCGAGTTTGACCGTTGGATTAAATTTGTGTTTAAACTCGCGAACCCGCGAATATTCCCGCTTCTCTCTTGCTGTTAATACTCATCTAAAAAACGTTTTGATTGGAATAAAATATGGATGACGCCTCACAAATAAAGTGAAAGTGGTTTCATATACAATTTTCCATCGTGTTTATCCAGTTAAATCATTTATGGTGCAGCGTTTTAAAGTGAACATAGAAGATATTTGTGTTTTTTGTAAATAAAATTCCCCTGAGACTATTATTCATTTATTTTGGGAGTGTCCCAAGATCCAAATGTTTTGAAAATAACTCAATAATTATTTACAAAGAAAAGCTATGATTCTTGTTAACTTAAGAAGTTGATGTTATGCTAAAATGTTTTTCATTTGATGGTGATAAAAATAAAAATTCAGTTTATATTTGATTTAATTATTATAATTGCCCGTTATTATATTCATAAAGTCAAATGGAATGGAAAAAAATGCCACATTTTGAACAATTTTATTATATTTCTTTCTTTATTTTTTACCCTTGACATGTATGGTTATATGTACTCTTGTATGTAAATAATTTTTTGTTCTTGTTAAAATGCAATAATAATAATAATACAAATAAATAAATAAAAATTCCCGCTTCTCTTCCGGAAAAGGACAGGAGGAGGGGCTTCTACGACAACCTTTCGTTCCATCATCAACAGTGGCCGAAATCACAACGATGGCTGCTCTGTATCTGTTGTGGAAGTCCCAGATACGTTGATGTTGTGTCTTTTTTTTTATTGTATTTTTTTTTTATTGCTGAGAACATTCAACAAAAAATTTTTAAAGTACAGTACATAAATATCAACAATAACAATTATAAAAAACAGAGATTTATTCTTGAACAAAATGTTCTTATTGTTCCAAATAAAACACCTCCGTGGTGAAAAGTTATGTTTATAAAACGTTGACGTTGTGTCGTACAATTTAAAGGTTTAAAGTTTTCGCTTCACGTCAGTCGCTTCATTCGCGCCGCCAGTATGTATGTAATTGTCATTGTATGTAATCGCGCTGTGCAAAACTCTCGATTCGCTCTGTATGTGAACGCACCATTACAGAAGCATTAAAGATGTTCCCGTACTTCTGAGAAAAAAAAACTTGTTCTCTTATGGTGCGTTCACACACACAACGCGATGACCACGTCAGTGACATCCAGACAATCTCAATGCTTATAGGCTTTTGCGACAATGCGGCATGCAGATTTTTACCACAAATGAAGCGATTTCGCGTGTTCGACCATTCACGTCGCCCAGCATGAATTCGCGTCTATTACCATAACAGAGACTAAAACAACCGGTTTCACTTCACAGCACACTTTCCGTTCTCAAAGCTTTCACCTCTTTGATGACCGTGACAGTCTATGAAAAGAGAAACTTGTACATTATATAAAATAGTATTAATTATGTTGGCTTGACAAAACCAACATACTGTCAATTCTACAGACTTAAGAATAACAATTTCTTACTGTAACTTATCTTAGAGATTTTAAGCTACGTCCACCAAACTTGGCACAGACCTTCTGGCTGTTCTGACTCGGGTTGCTGAGACTTTTCGCACTGATCGAAAGTACGGTTTTCAAACAGTATACGATTAAAAATTCACAAAATCCCATATATTTACACTGACACGAGAGTTGCGTTCACACACAAAGCGTTTTCCAGAAAATTACCAGTTTAGAGGTCATGTGTGAACTCGACCCTTTTGAAAATACAGGTAAATTGTGCTCTGGCAATTTTCCTTTATGGGAAGTTGTATCGCTACCTATAAATTTCCTTATTGATGGTATGTGAACAGAGCCAGAAGATTACCGGTTTGAGTCTGTACGAAGTTGGGGCGCACTGACGTACGAACGTTCTGGCGGAGACGACGCGATTACTCTGCGCCGTTTAACACCGGAGACTCAAGAGTCGGAAGTAAGGAAAATGTCAACAAACTGGTCATATAGTGAAACTAGAGCGCTTCTCTTCATCCGTGCAGATGAGTACCTTTCCCTAGACAGACTTCTGTTTAGCGAAATACGTGCATATTACTGTGTTGAGGTAATTGCCAGCAAACAACGTCATATAGTTTAATGGCATTTGGTGCTGATGTGTGAATGGTAGCAAGATGTAAAGTAGTTTAATGTGTGAACAGCACATCTGGTACATTTACCAGTAAAAGCAGCCCAACGATTTTCCTGATTGCATGTGTGAACAGACCATGTTTACATGCACTTAAGAAAACAGTTTATTCCAGGGTTTTTTGCAGAAAACGCCGTTCTTATAGATTTTTTTGAGGAGTGCGCATGTGCGTTAACAGACTGGATAACTATCGTCACTGGGTGGAACCCCAACAACATGTCAACACAGTAGAAAGAATGTGGAAAAAGCACATACACTATAATCTATACCCATTTATGCACACCAATGTAAAATATCGTCTGTCCCTTACGTTCGCATATATGCGCTGAAGTACCCGGGGGAATCCCAGAGTAAGAGGGAAGCCCCACTATTGCAGCGTAATTCCACTGCAGGTCTCGATAGAAAGTTAAGAAAACAAACACAGCAACAAATCTGGAATATCTGGAAATAAAGTCACACAATGGAGAATAAAATAGCGAAAGTGTTCCTCAGATTCTATGTTTTTAATTTACACAGGTGTCGCAGGAAAATTACATTGCTGTGGAGTAAACAGCTTACTGACCGTCCCGATTATATACAGGAATAAATAGTACGTTGCTTATACTGTGCATGTAAACGGAAACGCCGCTTTGTCCCAATAACCCTCTTTCTGGTGTCCATGTAATCGTAGTCAATGTTCAAACGGGCCAAGACTATTCAAAATCCATCTGTTAATAAATGGAAAAATTCAGATGTAAACAAACCTACACAAGGCCTTAACCAGAGACTATTTGGTAGAGACGGGCCACTATTTTCTATTAAAATGAATGGGAGAAATTGGAACGGATGCAGATTTGTTGATCTAGATATTATTTCAAATTGAGTTGTATTGAGGGGTCTGAGTATCTCAGCGAGTATTGACGCTGAGTATCACACCTGGAGTCGTGGGTTCGAATCCAGGGTGTGCTGAGCGACTCCAGCCAGGTCTCCTAAGCAACCATATTGGCTCGGTTGCTAGGGAGGGTAGAGTCACATGGGGTAACCTCCTCGTGGTGGTGATTAGTGGTTCTGGCTCTCAATGGGGCGTGTGGTGAGTTGTGTGTGGATCGTGGGGAGTAGCATGAGCCTCCACATGCTGTGAGTCTCCGCGGTGTCATGCACAATGAGTCACGTGATCAGATGTGTGGATTGAATTTAAAGTAATGAAGCAGCAGGATTCAAGTCCATCTTTAATCAGGATCAAAATGATGATCAATGACCTTGATTTATATCTAGGATAATGATTAATGCATCCACAGTCTCTAATTCTTGAACTCACAGACTGACATAAACACCTGCTGACTAGTGTTCATTATCGCTATGGCAACACCGACGAACAGATGCCACGGCTGGTTTCGTCACACCTTGTTGACACTCGGGACAATGTTTGATCACAGACTGTGAAGCCTATGAAGACATGAAGAATACGGTGTGTGTTTGTTACCTCGATCAGCAGAGGGTGTGTCGGCCACCTGTCAATCACACTCCAGCGCATCTTTGGCCTGTCGCCACGGTTACTGTAGTATCTGTAGATCGCGTTCAGACTGCTGCCTGCACACACAAACACACACACACACACACACACACACACACACGCACACGCACAGATTAAACTGTGGATAGACAGACAGTTGATTGACAGGTGAGTAGGCGGCGCTTTGCTGCTGTTGTCATGAACGTTTGCGCTACGAGCCCGATGTGCTCACACTGGGCCTCATTCATGAATCTTTCATAAACATGATACATTGGGGGTAATTTACACCTAAAATTGACTTTCCTGAAAACCTTAATTTGTTCATTAAATTTGTGTAAGTGAATTTCAAACATTCAGAAAAGGGGGCGTGTGCACGTTCATTCACAATTATCATAACCCACGCCCATGAAAATTGTAACGCTGTAAAAATGTGTAAACTAATAAAGATTTGCAAGATATGGTGTGTGTGAGTGTGTGTGAGTGTATATGTGTGTGTGAGTGTGTGTGTGAGTGTGTGTGTGTGTATATGTTTGTGTGTGTATGTGTGTGAGAGTTGTGTGTATATATGTAAATGTGTGTGTTGTGTGTATATATGTAAAGGTGTGTGTGTGTGTGTGTGTGTGTGAGAGTGTGTATGTGTATATGTGTGTGTGAGAGTGTGAGAGTGTGTGTGTATGTGTGTGTGAGTTGTGTGTATATGTGTGTGAGTATGTGTGTAGATGTGTGAGTGTGTATGTGTGTGTGAGTTGTGTGTATATATGTAAATGTGTGTGTGAGAGTGTGTATATGTGTATATGTGTGTGTGAGTATGTGTGTAGATGTGTGAGTGTGTATGTGTGTGTGAGTTGTGTGTATATGTTTGAGTGTGTATGAGTGTGTGTGAGTATGTGTGTAGATGTGTGAGTGAGTATGTGTGCGCGAGTTGTGTGTGTGAGTGCGAGTTGTGTGTTTATATGTGTGTGTGTAGATGTGTGAGTGCGTGTTTTTGTGATTTACGAGGACAATTTTGTAAGTTACAAATTAGTAATTACAAGGGTATTATGCTATAAATGTGATTTATGAGGACATTTGAATTATGGGGACATTTCTAGTGTCCCCATAATTCAAATCGCTTATAAATCATACTAAACAATGTTTTATTGAAAATGTAAAAATGCAGAAGGTTTTCTGTGAGGGTTAGGTTTAGGGGTAGGGGTAGGTTTAGAGGATAGAATCTATAGTTTATACAGAATAAAAGTCATTATGTCTATGGAAAGTCCTCATAATGATAGGTAGACCAACGTGTGTATGTGTGTGTGTGTGTATGCATGTCTGTGTGTGTGTGTGTGTATATGTGTGTGTGAGAGTGCGAGTTGTGTGTTTGTGTGTATACGCATGAGTTGTGTGTGTGTGTGTGTATATGTGTGTGTGTGTGAGAGTTGTGTGTATATATGTAAATGTGTGTGTGAGTTGTGTGTAAGTATGTAAATGTGTGTGTGTTTGTGTGTGTATACGTATATATGTGTATATGTGTGTGTGAGGTGTGTGTGTGTATATGTGTGTGTGTGTGAGAGTTGTGTGTATATATGTAAATGTGTGTGTGAGTTGTGTGTAAGTATGTAAATGTGTGTTTGTGTGTATACGTATATATGTGTATATGTGTGTGTGAGGTGTGTGTGTGTATATGTGTGTGTGTGTGAGAGTTGTGTGTGTATATATGTAAATGTGTGTATGTATGTGTGTGTGTTTGTGTGTATACGTATTTATGTGTATATGTGTGTGTGAGTTGTGTGTGTGTGTGTGTGTGTGTGTGTGTGTGTGTACCTGTAGTGGAGCAGCTGTATTGTGGATACTGTGTGAAGGCGACGGCTCTCTGTACACCATCTTTCTCCATCTGTTCTACGGCCTCTTCAGTGAGCGGTTGAACATACCGGAAACCAATATAGAACTTATGAGGAGCTACAGAGAGAAAGAGAGGCATTCATTAGGAGAAGAGGAACAATAAGGATCCCCGACAAATACAGAGGACGGGTGTTTATAAAGTCTGGCATCAACAATATTGATCTAAAAGTAACATGGGAGCATTTCTTAACCTGGAAGCAAATGTTCCAACCTTTCCCATTTCATTTAGCATGATTTCTACAAGCTATCAGATTTAAAAATAAAAGCAACATTTTTGAAAAGATAATGGAAATGTATGACATGGGAGTAATATTTTGGCAATGAATGAATTTTCAGCGGTATTTTTATATTCTTGCCCTTTTTAAATGACTGTATATTCAGTTTAATTAATGCTACGTGCTTCATTCTGTTGATTGCTATTTTATAGTTCAGTCTTCGTTTTACTGTGTCCGTTTCTCATTTGCATAAAATGGGAATTTCAACATGTAAGTGTAAAACATTTTTTGTTTACTTTCTAAAATTAACATGGCTAAAAGTGTCCGACATGTAAGAAACACCGTATTAGGTACAATTACTTTAATGAAAAATAAAGATTTAATGATCAAGTTCATTTTGATCAGAACTAAACTTCATACATGCATTAAAATCTGGTTACATGATAAAATTAGGAATATCCAGCAATTCTCAAACAGGAAGTCACATTTATGAGCTCACACTGCGTTTCCCGCTCATTCGTTTATCTGAGGTGTGTGTGTTTAGGGTGTGTGAGACACTCCTCTAGGTTTAATCTATCACACACACACACACACACACACACACACACACACACACACACACACTCTCTGTGTGTCTTTATCAGCAGTAAACAGTCTTTGTTGCTCTCTGCTGATCCTTGTACAAAGATGTTTTATTGAGATTATTGTGATCTCTCTTACCAAACGACACTCGACACCAACAGACGGTTTCAAAGTCACAGTAAAGACATGACAAGATGAGTTTGTGCGGTTCAAATACATATAAGAGCTCCACTAACAACTAGAGACGGGACGATATGGATATTCGGTCTGATATACGATATGAGGCTCACGATATCATCTCCATTCAATATCACACTTCAATGACTAAATATTACAGAAAAAACAAATTCTGAAAAAAGTTTCAACAAAACACACATTATAATTTATCATCAATATAAAGTACTTTAATACAGAATATAAATGCTCAAAGTTTAAATAATAAGAGTTTCTCTATAAGAAAAAAAATCACAAATAAGCTTTCACATTCAGGCCGATCAGGTGCAGAACAACCAGCAGATCTGAACAAAACATGTCCTGAATATTGAATTTTTTAATCATTCGTTTGTCATCATTATTATAATATTTAATTTATAAATATTATAATAATGCTTTGTAAAAGTAAATAAATAAAAAAAATTTCTGGCGGACGACAGGCACTCCTCCCTGGGTGGACCGGAGCAAGTCCTCCAAACCCTGGCGGATAGAACACCCCTCCACGTTCTGGTAGCGTGTAGGGAGCGCTCCTCTGCCCCTTGCAGATGACGGTCGTTCCTCTGCGTCCAGGCAGCCTGCAGTGACTCCTCCATCCCCGACGGACAACCGCGGCTGCTCCTTTGGGCGGACGGTATTGGCGAGGACTCCACGACAGCGTATCCCTCCTCCTTCCCGGGTTTTCAGCACCAAAGTAACAGGGTTGAAATGGGAAAGGAGGTGGCGGGAACCGGCTGAACAGTCAAAGTACTATTTTAATTTAAACAAACTCTCTCTCTGGGACTGCTGCATCCCGCTGCACTTATCCCTCTCCTCGGCTGATTAGCACGATTGGGGGCCAGGCGTGCATAGTCATATCCCAGCCCCGCCCTCCTCCACGTCACTATATTATATCATGAAATTGTATATATAATAATGATATGAGCCATCACTGATTGAAATAATGTGTCCAAATTAGTTTTCATTCATTTGAATAAGAAATGCTAAAAAAGGTGTACGGTCACTTTAAGAGTTCAACGAGCCGCTCACAGTGTTCCGGTTCAGCGAACATCGTGAAATTAAAATTAATATTGATTTTTTTTATCTGACTGTAAAGAACAGAAACATTATTAACACATTATTCAACGAAAGAGGAGTCGCCGCCTCATCTTTGATGGACACACATTACACGGAGGAAATGATCCACTTTGAAGCACTTTTCATCAAAACAAGGTGATTTTCCAGGTATTCCAGTACTTATATTCCTAAAAGCTAAATTCAAGCACTTTAAGGACCTCGTGTGAACCCTGTAAACACTGTAGAAACAAGTGCAGTAGTGGTAAAATCAAGCGCTAGAGAGATTATGATGTTTGACGGGTCGTTTCATTTATGATCACATTTACAGAAAACAACGTTGCAGATTTCGAAACATCGAGTTTTGCCATGACATGGTTTGTGGTTCTAAATTCGATACATCATCCCATCCCTATTACTAACAACATTAATTACATTTGATCCCATTAAAAACGCCACGGTTGTAATTATGAAGTCTTTATGCAATCTTTACAGTTCTGTAACTAATATGTTTCTGTTTTCTGGTGGGCAACGTTTGTGAACTCCACCTAAACGTCTGTGCATGTGCCAGATAAACATGTGCTCTCACCCGTCTCCGGGCACATCTCATCCAGGAGTTTGATCATCCCTTCTCCCTGCATGCTGGTCCAGGCTTTGATGGGAGACCCTCCTCCGATCTTGCTGTATTGCTCTTGGATCTTTGGGGTGCGTCGTTTGGCAATGAACGGACCGAGCTGACTGTCACAAAGATGCAACACACATTTGAGAAGCTATAAAAGATATCCCGCTTTAAAGTCAACATGAAACGCCGTTCACAGTCAGTTTTGATTTCATGTTGACTATTTCAAAATATATTTTATTAAAATTAATTGATTTTTTATCTGACTGTAAAGAATAGAAACATAATTAACACACATTATTCAATGAAAGAGTCGCCGCCTCATCTTTGATGGACACACATTACATGGAGGAAATGATGCACATTGAAGCACTTTTCATAAAAACAAGGTGATTTTCCAGGTATTCCAGAACTTATATTTCTAAAAGCTAAATTCAAGCACTTTAAGGACATTTGAGAAGCTATAAATATATCCCTCTTTAAAGTCAACATGAAACGCCATCAGTTTTGATTTCATGTTGACTATTTAGAAATATATATTATTACAAAAATTAACCATGGTTTTACTACAGTAAGTAAAGCTGAAATATGATGTTTGTAGTAAAAACATAGCCACAAAACTCACCGTGGTATTACTACGGAAACCATATTTTAAGTAGACATGGTATTCGTGGGAATAATAAAGGAAAAACAAAACTATGGTAATAAAAATCACAATCATTCAGTCAAAAAACATGGTTAGTTTTACTATAGAAACACCAAGAAGGTTTACAGTAGTAAAACCACGGTAAATGTTTTGTTTTTGTTTTTTGGTGGAAACTGTGGCTTTAAAAAACACAAATTAACCACGATGTTATTATAGTAAACTTTTATTACATTAGTTTTTGTTTTCTTGTACTATTACTACGGTTTAATTACAAATATATTGTGGTTAATATATAGTTATTGCAGGAAACCCATGGTTAATTTTCATAAAGGATGGATAACGTTGTTTTGAGGGAATGCAGTTTATTTCGAGGGAATGCGAACTATTTCAGAACGTTAATTCCCTTCCTGTCGTCTAAGGCAGGGGTTTTCATAATGGGGTCTAGGAACCCTCAGGGGGCCGAATGGGGGTTCTAGGGGGTCCGCAGAAAATTTCAAGGAAAAGTCATGAAATCATAACTTTAATTAGGGATGCAACAATATTAAAAATGTTGGCCAATACCGATTTCGATTTTAACACATGAAAAAACAAAACAAACAAATGAAAATATAGGCCGATAACGATATTGTGCAACTTTCCTTATTTTGTCATCAGCAGGGCTGGACTGGTAATCTGGCATACCGGGCATTTTCCCGGCCGATCAGGGGTGGACTGGCCATCGGGGGAACCGAGCGGGCCGCGTTATGCAGAACATGAATGCACTGTATATGATCAATCACTACATATTCATACTATGCATATATGTTGGGCAATTCCATGGTCATGTCAACAACATCATGGAAAAATAAAAAGTTTAAACCAAAGGAATAATAAAAAAAAAACTTTCAATTATGTATTAAAGTGGTATAATGGATAATGCCATTAAGAGCACTAGAGGGTGCCGCTTGCTCACACAGCACTGAGTGAAGCAATGAATGCAAACTATATTTTAAAGGTTTAATAATCGCACAAAGTCATATAGTTATTTCAATCTGAATTCGATCAATCATGCAGCATTAATGGATAATAGATAATGAAGTTCAGAGCACTAGAGGGCGCCGCTTGCTCACACAGCACTGACTGAAGAAACAGTCTTTTAAGCTTTAATAATCGCACAAAGCCATATAGTGATTTCAATCTTAATTCGATCAATCATGCAGCATTAATGGATATCATTCGGATGTCTCAGAAGTCAAAGTTTGCTGGTTTCAAAATGTTTTGAATGATTTTCCTCACCATGTAGCTTAAAGATAAGTGCCGCTTTCACAACTGACACAGTGGGGGGGTTTTTCACATTAATGTGAGAACAAGACAGAATAAAAATCGAATATTACATGTTCTTAGGAGTTTCAACCCTTCAAGATATTGTGGCTATTATTATTATTTCTGGATTGTGCATTTAAATTCAGTTTTTACAAAGTGGGTTACTAATTAATTATAAATACACCATAGTTTTATTATTTCTGCGTTTTCATGCTTTGGCTGATAAATATTAGCAGCACATACATTGGTGCATCCCTAAGATTAATCACGATTATTTTATATATCGGCATATAATGTTATTAAGAAAAATAAAATGTAATTCACAATTCTGTGTAAAGCTGGTTTGAAACAATATATTTTTTTTTTGTATACTTAAAACTATTTTTTTTTTTTAATGTTTCACTTTAGGTTTATACATCTTTACTCCAGCAGAAGAAATTTACACTGTCAAGTTAATAAGAATTAAATATTTTCCTGATCATTTTTTTATCATTTCTTTAGGCTTTAGAGTATAATTACAATATAATTTAATTAAGCAAACAAGTCTTTTCTCACACAGGGGCTCCCTTGAAAGGGATCATCAACTTTGGACGTCCTTGCCATGGAGAGAGCTCCAGTTGCTCCATATGAAAGTAAAAACAAAATCTCTCTAACAGGTTGCTCTTACTTCTGAACAGGAAGCTGCATGAGGTCTGTGTCCATGAAAAGCCGTAAGAGGAAGTCATGAACGTCTTCTAGTTTCTCTGGGCCGCCCATGTTCAGCATCAGGATCCCTGTTTTAGGTTTCCTGCATGTTAAATGAGCACAAAGACTTCCAGTCAAGGGGTTCTTTAGCAGTGAACTCCCTACGATCACTCGCCAGTCTTCAAAAGAGCAGACTATAATGTACTGGATGTTAAATAAATGCAATAAGCCACATTAAAGGGCTATTTCACCGGATCAGACCTGATGAACAATGAAAAAGAGAATCAAAAGTTTTTGTTTTAGACAATTTCCCCGCAGATGGTCCTGTAAACACATGAGGGAGTGAATGTTGATGTCAAACAGAAGGTGGTGAATTATAGACACTCAACCTGCTCTCTTGTGTCTCTGGAGTGGGTGAACTGGCAAACACAGCTGCTGCAGCCGTCGACTGCCGTCTGAGAGACGAGCTCATGCACAAACTGACTGGCGGACCGCACCTGACCACTGCACAAATACACAAACAAGACAAATGCATCAGACCTGTTAACAGTCAGAAAAGATGCATGAAACATTTGAAAAAAGAACAGCTGAATTAAAAAAATATATGCAAATAATAAGGAATTATATTTTGCCTAAAGAAAATTAAGCCTATTTTAAGATTTTATGCATTTTTAAATTATTTTCATGACAGTTAAGATCATTTTCTACTAAATTAATTCAATAATATATGCATATATATATATATATATATACACACACACACACACACACACACATATATATAAAATGCATATATAAAAGCATTAATAATTTTTACAAATATAAAATTATAATATAATATTTTATAATAATTTGTAATAGTGATTTGTATTAATACATTTATATTTATATTAATTAAAATAAATATATATTATATTAATATATAATGTTAATATATTTTTACAAATATAAAAAGGATAATATAATATTTTATAATAATTTGTAATCGTGATTTGTATTTATACATTTATATTTATATGAATTAAAATAAATATATATTATATTAATATATTTTTACAAATACACAAATTATAATATAATATTTTATAATAATTTGTAATTGTGATTTGTATTTATACATTTATATTTATATGAATTAAAATAAATATATATTATATTAATATATTTTTACAAATATACAAATTATAATATAATATTTGATTTATATTATAATATAATACAAATACACAAACAAGTCAAATAAACTACTTCAAATGCATCAGATCTATTAACAGGCAGAAAAGATGCATCAAACATTTGACAAGAACATTTTCTATTAAATGAATTAAATAATATATGCATATAAATATATATATATATTTATACACAAGTCATGCACTCAAAACATGTTGTGTAACATGATATTTAACGCCACGCAAACTTTATTTACTGCTTTTTTTGTAAAAGTCATGCACTCATTTCGCTTTACGCACATAATTGCACAAATGATGAGACGCTTTATCTGTGAGAACTATCGATAGTGAGGTTCAAAAACTGCAGAAGAATACACAGAGGAACGTCGCGTGCACACTTTAACCTTCAAGAACAGTAAGCTGACAGCAGCACGGCTCATTACAGTCCTCATGCTGTTAATTGTGCATGATACAAACAGTATAAATGATGAGTAAACATATAGATAATGATGTAATCGAATGAATGCGTGTCATGTGTGTACTTGGATTCGTAAACACACTTACGCTGCGTGAGCCGGCACGCGCTGCCCAAAACTGCCATTACTTCCCGCTGTGGCGTAAATTCCTCTCGCCTCTCAAAGGGATTCAGCAAATAATTTGTCAAACTGCAGAACGAAACCTGCTGTTTCTCTTTACTGTGTCTCTAAAGCGCTCAAATTCCGATATAAAGCTGTTGATCGGGGTTCACTCTTATCGAGGCGTGGTGACGTTCCATGGCCCCGCCCCACAGTCAAACAGCCTTGCGTGACGTAGCGTTCTGGGGTTCATTAGACAGAGCTCCATTGATCAGGACCAGAAACATTCTTCTATTCGAAAAGAGAGTAAATCACTAAATGTTAACCTTTTATTTTATTTTCTAACTGGCTAATTTTAAATTGACTAATTAAAAATAACTAATGCAGGCCTAACTTCTGGAGAAAGCAAAATTATTTTAAATGAAGCAATAAATTAACTTTATAACAAATACACCGCTCCACACGTCTCACTAGTATGTGCTCTGTATAAAGATTCAGACAGTCTTTGATTAATACGGATGTAAAGACATTAGTCATTTTTTCACATTTCCACTTCCAGTTGAAACTGGTTCTGCTAGTTTTGTCTCCATTACAAACAAAAATAACAATAATAAAATAATAATAAAAAAAAAAAATATATATATATATATATATATAGGAATAATGTGCACTGATGATTCGCTCATGTTAAGACTAGAAACATACATTAAGATGGCAAACGGGGGTTACTTTTGATTTGACAAGGCAGTGCATTTGCCCTCTGGTGCCCCCTAAAGGAAACAAACACAAATGTGCATAACTTCATTCATTTATTATTATGTCACAGATGAATATTACAGTGATATTACGCAATATCGGATCATCTTTCAAACCATATCCTGATTAGATCTTTAAACATGACATATAAATCTGGTCTCAGCAATAAGTGAGTGAATGATTTTCTATTGGTGTTGTTGGTCTCTTGGAGTGAGTGAATGGGGGCTGGACAGGTGCATGCATGTGTGTGTTTGTGTGTGAGCGGTCATGGCCGGCAGCGCTGAATGAAGCGAGGGTACAGACAGACGTCACGGATGTGGTGTCGGTTCAGCAGCCAGGTGAGGAACCGCTCGAGACCCAGACCGTATCCACCATGAGGACATGTGCCGAACTTTCTCTGCAACACACACGTTTTTACACACTTATCAATAGTATTCAGCCTTTTCCACAATATTTTAAATGCATCTTGATATTTTTAAAGCATTGATGTTCAATGCATATCTTTTTTTATTATTTATTTTTAGATTAGAGGATCTATATTTTGACCCAAACAGCCAAAGTAGATTCAGAAAGTTTAATTCAAGAAAGTGTAAATTATTATATTCAAGCTTGATTATTATTAAAAATGTATAAAACATTATTTAAAAATAACAGATCAAATATTATGTTATAATTTTTATATTTGTACAAATATATTCATATATATATATATATATATATATTTATTTTAATTTATATAATTATACAAATATTAAATTCAAATCACTATTAAAATTATTATAAAATATTATATTATCATTTTTATATTTGTAAAAATATATTAATATATATATATATTAATATAATATATATTTATTTTAAATCATATAAATATAAAAATATTAATACAAATCACTATTACAAATTATTATCAAATATTATATTATCATTTTAATAATTGTTAATATATATTTTATATATTAATATAATATATATTTATTTTAATTCATATAAATATAAAAATACTAATACAAATCACTATTAAATTATTATAAAAATAAAAAATATTTTTATAATACTAAAATGATATATGATATAATTAATATAAGTTTAAAAAATATACAAAATACTATTAAAAATGATTATGACAACAAGATTAAAATAACCCAGAATGTTCTTTTAATATGAGGAAGGTGAGGAATGCTAAACATGTAAATACCGTTTTCATAAATGTGTTACCTGGTCAGTGTACCAGTAGTAGGGTGTGGGGTCGATTCCCTCTCTTTTGTAACCTTCCAGAAGCTCCTCAGAGTCCCAGATACGCATGGAGCCGCCCACTATCTCGCCGACGTTGGGCATTAGCACGTCCACCTGACACAAGCACGCACACATGAGCCATTTATAATGTATGGACATTAAATAATGATGTTTATTTTCATTGTCGTTTGAGACTAGTAACGTCACTAGCACTCAGAGTAACCGGTTAATGACAGAAGAGCGAGATTGATTCTGACCGACTCAGTTAGCCGGCGGTCGTCAGCGCAGCGTTGCATGTAGAAGGATTTGATCTCGGCGGGGAAACGACACAACAGGATGGTCTCATTAATGCTATCCGTCATTAGTCTCTCAGGGGCTTCTGGGATATCCTGCAGTGATATCAAAGAAAAGTTCAATCAAGGGTGGCAATTAAATGCAGGCCTTTCAAGTCGGCAATAATTCAGATAAATATCTTTAATATCAGGTGGAATAAATTTAACACAAACCTCTCCAAACTCATAATACGTCCCATCGTCTTTCTTGACGTCGTGTTCTTTCAGCCAATCAATGGCTTCGGTGTAGTTCATCCTCTTGAACGGCCGTTTAGGAGGTTTGAAGTTCTGAAGGAAATGATCAATCAAAACACTGTTTCAATATTTTATCATTTGACAATATTCATCATTACTTCAGTGCCAAGTATCTGCATTTCAAAATAAGAGTCCCTTGAGTGTTTTGGGCTTGTTTATAGTTAAAAGTCCCACATTATGCACCAAATCTCATTATTGGGATTTCTGGGATTTTATGAATTTTTGAGTCTTGTAGCCTCTGTGTCTATGTCATAGTAAGGAAAGACTAATAATTAGTTTTTCCATTTTATATGATTTTAAAAAAGTTTGGCCGATTAATCGGCCATATGATAACCGATCGATCGGCCATACGATATCGTTAATCTGTTTTGGAGGCACGAGGGGGACCTACACAATATTAGGCAGGTGGTTTTAATGATGTGACAGGGACAATCTCCCCAGAGCAACCTGGAGTTAAGTGCCTTACTCAAGGACACAATGGTGGTAGCCGTGGGGATCGAACCAGCAACCTTCTGATTACCAGTTATGTGCATTAGCCCACTACACCACCGCCAATCATACATTGCCTGGCCACACTGGCAGTTTAGTTCGAAACAGAGCACGGTTCACAAGAAAAATTGGTCATGTGAAAGCTGTCATGCGGACGGGGGTGCGCACCCCGGTACCGAACCCGAGACTACCTGTAGGAGGTGGTCTGAGTTTGGTTGCAATGGAACTGTAGCGCGATTCACGTGAATGTGAAAGCAATTTGGATTCCGGTGCGCACTCGTTCAGGAAGTAACCTGCGCATGCGTTTTAGCCGATGACGACATCATTAATATCGACAACACACGAGGATCCACACATTCCTGAAATTCCCAAAAAAGTAATGACACCACAATGACATATAAGTAAAATCAACACTATATATACACTGTCTATCTATACACCTTATAAATACTATATATATATATTATAGGTTATACATATAGGGTATTGTAAAGCAGTTCAATGGAAAGGAGGTGGCGCGAATCGGCTTGACGTTATAAATAATAGTTTTAATAATAAACCGAACCAAAAACACACAAACATAAACACACAGAGCAGCTGCCTGTAATTCTCTCTCTCTCAAACCGTCATCGCGGCCGCCATTATCCCTCATCAGGCTGATTGTGGACGTTGTTCCATCCCGGCCCTCCTCTGCTCTACACTCCTCCCGGCGTTGCCTCTGTCTGGGGAGCCCCCAGGGGGATGGCCTGCCTTGCGCCCCGTCTGCTTTGCGGACCGTAAGTCCTATGACTACCAGCGGACAGAACGCCCCTCCACGTTCCCAGCAACTCGTGGGGACACTCCTCCGCCCCTGGCAGTGGCCCTACCACTCCAGGCAGTCGGGGAGTTGCTTTCCCACACCCCTCATGGACGCCGGTCTTCTTTCGTCCCCTCCACGTTTCTGGGGGACGGCAGGGCACTCCTCCGGCCCTGGCAGCGTCTCCATCACTCCAGGCGGTCGGGGAGTTGCTTTCCCCCACCCCTCATGGACGCTGGTCTTCTTTCGACCCCTCCGCTTTTCTGGGGGACGGCAGGGCACTCCTCCGGCCCTGGCAGCGGCTCCATCGCTCCAGGCGGTCGAGGAGTCCAGTCCCCACTTGCCTTGCGGACAGCGGCCGTTCTCCACGTCCGGGCATTGGCGCTCCCCTTGGTGGACGGCAGTGTCGAGGACTCTGCGACGGGCATCTCTCCTCCCTCCCGGGTTTAGGCACCAGCGTAAAGCAGTTCAATGGAAAGGAGGAGGCGAGAACCGGCTTGATGATATAAATAATATTTTAATATAAAACTAAACCAAAAGACACACACTATCTCTCTCTGTTGCACCACCGTCCACAGTTGGCCTTTATCCCTCTCGGAGGCTTGATTAGCCTGATAAGGGACCGGGTGTGTAAAATTACGACCCGGCCCCACCCTCCGCCCTGCCACAGGTATGAGTTACCCTGATGTCCCTGGACATCAGATGAGTTACGCCATGAAGCGCACATATACGCAGTTGTCGATCACTCTGCTGTGCATAACAGCACCAAAAAATGAGTCGCTTTGTGTTCTCCATGCGTGCTTGTGATGACATAAGATGTACGCGAATGGGCCGGGGTTCGATAGAATCAAGTGAGTGTGAAACCAGACCAACGCTGCGGGGGGCACTGGGAACAATCGCATTTGGACCGCAGCAAACGTGCCCAGTGTGAAAGCCTCCTTAAGAGCCTAATTTCTTAAACAACCATGTCGGAAGACGTATCAATCGTGGAAATGATGTTACTGTATTTCAGAAGGGGCAAATTATTGGTCATGTGGTCTGAGGAGTCCAGATTCACCCTATACCAAAGCGATGGGCGCGTCAGGGTAAGAAGGGGAGCACATGATGCACCTGTCATGCATAGTGCCCACTAAAAACAATCGGCAACTATCTGCATAGATTTTGCCGATAACCTATAGTTTCAAAAAGCAACCGATTAATCGGTAAAACCGATATCCATCAGTGTACCTCTATTAAACACTCAAGTTGACACTATGCCCAGGCGATTGTGTGTGTGTGTGTGTGTGTGTGAGTGTGTGTTTGAGGTCAGGGGTCATACAGGGTTCAGGTCATACAGCAAAGGAGCAGCAGGAGACTTCAGGACTCTGTCCACCACATCACACACCAGATCCTCTAACCGATTCAGAAGATCTTCAAAGGTCATGAAGGGGCACTCAGCCTCAATGTGGGTGTACCTGAGAGAACACATCCAAGTTATTACATTATAAAGATTATTAAAAAATGTTTTTGTCATTTTAAGAACGTAAATAGAGAACGATTTCATGTTGGCTTTAAATGTTGGAAAAATCTGGAAAACAAAAAGAGAGACAGACTCACTCAGACAAGTGTCTACGGGTGCGGGACTGCTCGGCACGGTATGATTGGGCAATGCAGAAGGTGTCACCCAGTGCAGGGATGCAGGTCTCCAGGTAAAGCTGAGAGGACTGCGTCAGGTATGCGTCCTCGCCAAAGTAGTTGAGACCGAAGAGGGTGGAGCCTCCCTCCACCTGTGTCTGCACCAGCGTGGGCGGAGTTATCTGGAGAAAGTAAAAAGTGTCATCGCCATTTTAAAATGGGTCATGCAGCTTTGCAAAAAGACTGTTATTGGACCCGACAATAAATCCACACCTGTTAGTGTTGGTACTCGTTTTCTATGAATAGAGATTATTTACATAGAGTATAGAGGTCTTAAAGGGACAGTTCACCCAAAAATGAAATTTCTCTCATCAGTTACTCACCCTCATGACATTGCTCCTGCAGAACACAAGTGAAGATTTTTTAGAAGAATGTCTGAGCTCTGTAGGTCCATAGAATGCAAGTAAATGATGGTGGCCAAAACATTTAAGATAAAAAAAGCACATAAAGGCAGCATGAAAGTAATCCATACGACCCCAGTGGTTTAATCCATGTCTTCAGAAGTGATATGATAGGTGTGGTGAGGAAAAGATACACTTTTAAGTAGGGCTGGGTATCAAGTTCGATACATTTTAGGCACCGACCTAAAAAATTTAACACAAATTGCCTCTACACAATCGAGTATCAAAAAACATCTTGTTGTTCGGTACCAAATTTCGATACCTAAGGGGTTAATCTCGTCAAAGTCAGTGATAAGCATGTAGCATGCTAGATGTGCCCAAATCTAAAAGTGCTGGTGATTGGCTGTGTTTAGGCATCAAGGAAAAACACTAGTTTACCCCCAGAGACGAGGATCACATGTGAGGCTGTAGTGTGTGTGCATCTCAAACCCCACACATGTGAAAGATGTGGAAAAGATCAAAAGTGTGGCTACGTTTCACCAGGCTCGATGCCAACAGCGCGCGATGCAATATTTGCGACAAGAAAGTTTTTTTTTTTAGGTAATATTTGTAATCTTGTTAAAACAGATTTCATAAAATTGGTACCGAAGTAAAGATATCGGTATCGAAATGTTTTGAACGATACCCAGCCCTACTTTTAAGTCCTATTTTTCCATAAATCTCCACTTTCACATTCTTCTTATTTTGTTTTTGATGATTCATATTATTTCTGTATATCGCCACCTACTGGGCAGGGAGGAGAATTTAGAGTAAAAAAAGGACTTGAATATTGTTTCTCACACACACCCATCATATCTCTTCTGAAGACATGGATTAAACCACTGGATTACTTTTATGCTGCCTTTATGTGCTTTATGGACCTTCAAAGTTCTGGACACCATTCACTTGCATTGTATGGCGCTATTCTAATAAAAATCTTCATTAGAGCTCTGCAGAAGAAAGTAGGTCATACACGTCTATGAGTGGCATTAGGGTGAGTAAATGATGACAGAATTTTCATTTTTGGGTGATCTGTCCCTTTAAACGTACAGTAGCCTATACAATTGTAAAGGTCAAAGAAAGAGTGGAACAATATCATGAAAAAATAAAAATCATGATGCTTTTGGTGCAAAACATCTTGACTAATATTATAAGTGCACATACATAACAGAAATGTTTTTATATCATTTATGAGTTTTGGTTAAATATTATAAAACACAATATTGTACAAGTACTCAAAGTGTGTAATTTCTGCAATGTTCAAATGCTTTCTTTTACCCCAGTTGAATGTGTAAATGATCATTTAATTTCTTTACTAGTAAGGAAATTGGTGAGAATGACCTCGTAGTATCCCCTGCTGAAGAAATGCTCTCTAAAGCAATGCGTGACGGTGGATCGGACTTTCAGGATCTTGGAGACGTTTTCGCCACGGATCATCATGTGTCTGTTGTTCAGCTGCACGTCCACGTCGGACTCCTCGTTCAGCAGATTATCAGCGCCACCTGCTGGAGCGAGTCCGACCAGCTCCCAGAAATCACAGTGCAGTTCGTGGCCACCCGGAGCCTTTCACATCAAAAGGCAAACAAGACGACGACATTAGAATCGTTTAAACCAGATGTGTTTGAGCTGATGAGCATTTTGAAGTGCAGATGATGATTTTAATAATCAGGGTAATTTCTCACCTGTTTACCCTCAGGAACGGGATTGACTGTTCCGTACAGAGCGACCGTACTCTCAGTCGACAACACCAGTCCATTATAACACTGGCACTGCACACGACAGAGACAAATCAAATAAAACACTTAATACAGCAATATGTGACATTCTTCAGAAGCTATTAACAGTTATAAACGTCTTTTAGGAATAGTTTACCAACTAATGTTGCATAACACATGTACACTACCAGTCAAGAGTTTAAACACTATAAAAAGCTTCGATCTAACAACTTTTGCTGAAATGCTTGAAAATAGTTTTGCAGACAAATATAAATTGTGTCTATAAACCAACATTGTTTATTTATTTATCAATTCATTTTTAAATGTTTCAAATGTATGGCAAGGAGCATTTATAGATGAATTTAGCGTTTACAAACAAACGCACCACTTCGCCACTTCCGGGTTCTTTTGGCGGAGTTGCGTTCAATGAGAGCGTCGCACATATTGAGCTGAAAATGCCCCAGAAATGCTGTTTCTGGGGTTAAAGCACCCCATTTCCTACATATTTTTGGAGACGTAGTGACTCGCCTCAATGTAGGTGGTGGAGGATGAATCTCATTTGCCTCCGCGTCTGAGACCGTCAATCCGCGCATCTTATCACGTGACTTGTTGAGCGCGTTACCATGGAGACATAGCGCATGTGGAGGCTTCACGCTATTCTCCGCGGCATCCACGCACAACTCACCACACGCCCCACCGAGAGCGAGAACCACATTATAGCGACCACGAGGAGGTTACCCCATGTGATTCTACCCTCCCTAGCAACCGGGCCAATTTGGTTGCTAATCAGACCTGGCTGGACTCATCAAACTTTAGCATCACAAAGGTGTTTAAATAAATGTAAAATGTCCCCACACATTCATTAGTGCTCTGTTCACATTTAAAGCGAGACGCACAAGCAAATTAACCTATAAATGTATCCCATTAAATTGCAGCTTTACTGGTTTAATACTCTCACTAGGACATAACACCGTTAAACTTTGTGCGCTGATTGTTAACGCAATGACATTCGTATGTCAGATGAACACACACTGTTTACAGTACCAGTTTACGAACACGCACTGTTTACAGTACCAGTTTGCGAACACGCACTGTTTACGAACATGCACTGTTTACAGTACCAGTTTGCAAACATGCACTGTTTACGAACACACACTGTTTACAGTACCAGTTTGCGAACACACACTGTTTACGAACACACACTGTTTACAGTACCAGTTTGCGAACACACACTGTTTACGAACACACACTGTTTACAGTACCAGTTTGCGAACACACACTGTTTACGAACACGCACCGTTTACAGTACCAGTTTGCGAACACACACTGTTTACAGTACCAGTTTGCAAACATGCACTGTTTACAGTACCAGTTTACGAACACACACTGTTTACAGTACCAGTTTACGAACACGCACTGTTTACAGTACCAGTTTGCGAACACACACTGTTTACGAACACGCACTGTTTACAGTACCAGTTTACGAACACGCACTGTTTACGAACACGCACTGTTTACAGTACCAGTTTATGAACACGCACTGTTTACAGTACCAGTTTGCGAACACACACTGTTTACGAACACGCACTGTTTACAGTACCAGTTTACGAACACACACTGTTTACAGTACCAGTTTGCAAACACGCACTGTTTACAGTACCAGTTTGCGAACACGCACTGTTTACAGTAGCAGTTTGCGAACACGCACTGTTTACAGTACCAGTTTGCGAACACGCACCGTTTACAGTACCAGTTTGCAAACATGCACTGTTTACAGTACCAGTTTACGAACACGCACCGTTTACAGTACCAGTTTGCGAACACGCACTGTTTACAGTACCAGTTTGCAAACATGCACTGTTTACAGTACCAGTTTACGAACACGCACTGTTTACAGTAGCAGTTTACGAACACGCACTGTTTACAGTAGCAGTTTACGAACACGCACTGTTTACAGTAGCAGTTTACGAACACGCACTGTTTACAATACCAGTTTACGAACACACACTGTTTACAGTACCAGTTTGTCAGTGAGAACACACTGCAGGAAACCAGTTCCATCTCGGAGCACGATAAACAGAAGATTCTTTCCTGAGAACGAAACACACATTTGGTTATCGGACAAACAACACAACAAAAACCACATATTACATGTGCCAGAATATCGTGAAACTAACCACTGTTTGTCTTGACCCCTTGCACGACAGACAAGACTTCATGAACTTACAAGCTCTCAAATGGAGCCGCGGAGCTAGTCTTTGGACGCACGGAACCAGTTAAACCAAACTTTAACTCTCAAGATGCAGTGAAAGGGCCTCTGTACTAATAACTTCTTCTCCACTAAACTACTCAATCACCGTGGAGTGAAATATGAACACGCAGTAGCCAGTGGCTAATCGTAGAGATTTGTAGCGTGAGATTTGGTTGCAGACTTGAGTGATTTACTAGCATTATAGAGGGATGCCACATAGATCGATCTTGGGATTTAAGAATCGATGTTGAGATCGTTCAAACGAAGATCGCGATGCGCACATTGCATCTACATCTTATAAAAAACATATTTGTAGCAATTTTTTATAAGTACTTGTGGCAGGGCGGATGGCGGGGCCGTGATGCTACACACCCGGACCCTAATCAGGCTAATCAAGCCTCAGAGAGGGATAAAGGCCGACTGGAGACTGCAGTGGGACAGAGAGAGAGAGATTTACGAATAGCTGTCCGACACCTGTGTGTGTGTTTGTCGTTTTGTCTCTCTCCCACTGCCACTCCGTTTTGGCCTTTCCCTCTCTTTTTGTAAATGTTTGTTAATTTGGCACGATCGCTGTTACGGCGTGTAGGTGCCACATTTGTTTTTGTTTCCCTACCCTTGTCCCCTCCCTCATCCAGGGGATGACCTGCCAGCAGACGGGTACGTGCAAGGCCTGAGAGAACGAGGGAGGAATGTGGCAGGGCGGAGGACGGGGCCGGGTCGTGATCCCGCACACCCGGCCGCTAATCAGGCTAATCAAGCCTCAGAGAGGGATAAGGCCCGACTGGAAGCTTTACGGACAGCTGTCCGACACCTGTGTGTGTTTGTCGTTTTGTTTAAATTGCTTATTAAACTATTATTTATATTGTCAAGCCGGTTCTCACCTCCTCCTTTCCATAAATCCCTTTACACTACTACTTAATTACCAAAAGTGTACAGGGTCATTAATGACCCGAGATCACTTTGTTTGTTTTTTGCACTTTTATAAATCATATTTTCATGCTTATTTAATATCTATCTAAGATTACTATCACATTATATACATTTCTTTATTAAGAGCAAAATGAGTACTATATTCATAGTAAATACGATATCATGTTGATTTTCTGTGCAACAATAGTGAATTATAACATACAATATACTTGTTATTTCTTCCTCAAGGTGGCGCTGTTGTTTCAGTGATTTACATCTGACATTGCTATTTGACGACGAAGCAACATGGAAGTAAACTACAGCAAGTTTAACACATGAACAGTATGATATGAATATTGTCATTTGGAGGCACTACTGAAATTACTTATTTACATATATGTAGATTATGTGTAGCTTAATATGTGTTTGACAGCCAGTTGCGTATCTAAATTTTCAGTGTGGAAGTAATGAATCCTGCTCTACATTTTATCTCAATTTATTCTCTGTTTTTGTGTTTTATTTATTTATTTATGTGACTCTATATGGGCATTTTGTAGATCCATGTGAGATGGCGTACGTGCTGGGTCGCTAAAGACACGAATATGTAATAATGTTTGGTGAAACACTTGCGCGTTTAAGGGTTAAATACTGCTGAGAAAATCAAGGTAATTTCTAGAAGATCCTATCAGGTCCATTCAGTAGCAGAAGAACCCACAATCATCTCACCTTGTCTGCGTAACCGATGGACCCACCCGAACACCTTTACCCTCTGCTCTCTCAGCGGCTCCAGCTGATTTATCTTCACCTGAGATTAAGAAACCAGAAACACCGAGTATGATGTCACACTTTCATTATTATTCACATTTCATTTCTTGGCTTTGAGCGAATATTACAGTCATTGAATAACTGACATGTTTTGGTTCTGGAAGGCTCTGGTCGTTCTCGATCATGATCTTCTTGGCGTCTTCCAGATTCTTCTCTCTGCGATCCGCATCTTCGCCCTGTCGATCATGACATCAGACAGACAGAGGTCATTGGCGTGACAGGAACTAAGGTGGTGCCATGATACGAACACTGGAATTTCGATAACATCCGAACGCAGGCGTTTGACAGTACTTAGGTACAGGGCTGGACTGGGAAGAGAAACCGGCCCGGGACTTTATATAGCATATAGTGTTCGCTGTCCTTTTCGGCATATCGCGGCACCATTTTGTGGTCCGCTCTGCATAACGCTGCGGCTCATTTTATCTTATCGCGGCCCATTCGGCACGTTTCGCAGCCGACCCACCGGCCCACTCGGGTCTCCCGATGGCCAGTCCTCCCCAAAGTGCATCGGCACTATTGCGTTCACTCGCGATAGCAGTTTGCGTTCCCTCGCAATAGTAGTTTGCGTTCACTCGCTATAGTAGTTTGCGTTCACTCGCTATAGTAGTTTGCGTTCCCTCGCGATAGTAGTTTGCGTTCCCTCGCTATAGTAGTTGGCGTTCCCTCGCTATAGTAGTTGGCGTTCCCTCGCTATAGTAGTTGGCGTTCCCTCGCTATAGTAGTTGGCGTTCCCTCGCTATAGTAGTTGGCGTTCCCTCGCTATAGTAGTTGGCGTTCCCTCGCGATAGTAGTTGGCGTTCCCTCGCTATAGTAGTTGGCGTTCCCTCGCTATAGTAGTTGGCGTTCCCTCGCGATAGTAGTTTGCGAGCCCTCGCCATAAGTTTTGCGTTCCCTCACGATAGTAGTTTGCGTTCCCTCGCCATAAGTTTTGCGTTCCCTCACGATAGTAGTTGGCGTTCCCTCGCTATAGTAGTTGGCGTTCCCTCGCTATAGTAGTTGGCGTTCCCTCGCTATAGTAGTTGCCGTTCACTCGCTATAGTAGTTGGCTTTCACTCGCTATAGTAGTTGGCGTTCCCTCGCGATAGTAGTTGGCGTTCACTCGCTATAGTAGTTGGCGTTCACTCGCTATAGTAGTTGGCGTTCACTCGCTATAGTAGTTGGCTTTCACTCGCTATAGTAGTTGGCGTTCACTCGCTATAGTAGTTGGCGTTCACTCGTTATAGTAGTTGGCGTTCACTAGCTATAGTAGTTGGCGTTCACTCGCTATAGTAGTTGGCGTTCACTCGCTATAGTAGTTGGCGTTCACTCGCTATAGTAGTTGGCGTTCACTCGCTATAGTAGTTGGCTTTCACTCGCTATAGTAGTTTGCGTTCCCTCGCGATAGTAGTTTGCGTTCACTCACTATAGTAGTTGGCGTTCACTCACTATAGTAGTTGGCGTTCACTCTCTATAGTAGTTGGCGTTCACTCTCTATAGTAGTTGGCGTTCACTCGCTATAGTAGTTGGCCAGATTACCAGTCAAGCCCTGCTTGGGTACTGAATTGAGTCGGTACTCTGTACTACCGGTACTATATATTTATCATTATTCTCATCAACTTGGCATCAAAATGTCAGTACTTTTGACATCCCTAACTTTAATATGATGTGGAACAGGCCAACGGTTTGCTGGTCAGTACTGTGATAGTGTATAGAACCCATATAAAGTGTTGTAACAGGTAAAGGATGGGCAAGGAGGAGGCGGTTAACCGGCTGAAGATTTAATGTCAAACTTAACATTAAACAAACACAGACACACATGCAGCGTGGCCGTCTCGCTCTCTCTCAAACTGGTGTCTCCGTGCAACATCACGGCACGGCCACGCCCTCCTCCTCATCCCAATCCTATATAGAGAGCAGGTGAATAACAGAATACTCCAAATACCTCCTTCTTATCTTTGGCCTCACTCTTCATTTTCTCTCGCTGAAAGAGTTTCTTTGTGTTCTTCATTTGGGTCTTTGAGATCACGGCCCAACGCTAACAAAACAAGCCAAAAGCAAATCAACATACAGTCATGTTCAGCAAATAAGAAAGGAAATTAATAATATATACTATAAAAGTACATGGTTTCGTTTACACACCTCTCCCTCCTTCTGCGAGTCCACATGGATGGTCGGGAAAGGTTCTTTTCCAGCAAAGAGCAGCGCCTGAAATTATTACAAAGAACATTTAGACAATATGATTGGTAAACATACAGGGCTAAGTTCCTCAATAGCATCGCAAGCTTAAGTTGATCGTAGAGACCATTGGTGCCAAGGATTTTTTGGCTTACGATGCTTTTGGGAAATGCAGCCCAGGACAGTTCACCCAAAAGTCTCAATTCGGTCATCATTACCCTCATGTTGATCCAAACCTGTATGACTTTCTTTGTTCTGCGGAACACAACAAAAGGAGATGATCAGGAGAATGACAGTCTCAGTCGCCTTTCGATTTCATTATATCGAAAAAAAAATGCAACTGAATGGTGACTGAGGCACTGAAGACTAAAAGAAAGTCATAGGGGTTTGGAACAACATGAGATTATAGACCTTACAGGACTATGGGGGATTTTTTTAAATAGTTAGCATTTTTTTAAGTTACATTCCCTCGTAATAGTTTGCGTTCCCTCGCAATAAGGTTTGCATTCCTTCGCGACAAGTAGTTTGTGTTCCCTCGCGACAAGTAGTTTGCGTTCCCTCGCGACAAGTAGTTTGCGTTCCCTCGCGACAAGTAGTTTGCGTTCACTCGCGACAAGTAGTGTGCGTTCACTCGCAATAGTAGTTTGCGTTCACTCGCAATAGTAGTTTGCGTTCACTCGCAATAGTAGTTTGCGTTCACTCGCAATAGTAGTTTGCGTTCACTCGCAATAGTAGTTTGCGTTCACTCGCAATAGTAGTTTGCGTTCACTGCGCAATAGTAGTTTGCGTTCACTCGCAATAGTAGTTTGCGTTCACTCGCAATAGTAGTTTGCGTTCACTCGCAATAGTAGTTTGCGTTCACTCGCAATAGTAGTTTGCGTTCACTCGCAATAGTAGTTTGAGTTCACTCGCAATAGTAGTTTGAGTTCACTCGCAATAGTAGTTTGAGTTCACTGGCAATAGTAGTTTGAGTTCACTGGCAATAGTAGTTTGCGTTCACTCGCAATAGTAGTTTGAGTTCACTCGCTATAGTAGTTTGCGTTCACTCGCAATAGTAGTTTGCGTTCACTCGCAATAGTAGTTTGAGTTCACTGCAGTAGTTCAGCTCACTAATAGTAGTTTGAGTTCACTGCATAGTAGTTTAGTTCACTGCATAGTAGTTTGAGTTCACTCGCTATAGTAGTTTGCGTTCACTCGCTATAGTAGTTTGAGTTCACTCGCAATAGTAGTTTGAGTTCACTCGCAATAGTAGTTTGCGTTCACTCGCAATAATAGTTTGAGTTCACTCGCAATAATAGTTTGAGTTCACTCGCAATAGTAGTTTGAGTTCACTCGCAATAGTAGTTGGCGTTCACTTGCTATAGTAGTTTGAGTTCACTCGCAATAGTAGTTTGAGTTCACTCGCAATAGTAGTTTGCGTGCCCTCGCAATACATTTACCACGATTTTACTACATTAACCGTATTTTAACCATGATATTTGTAGAGAAACCATAGAGACAATACATGAAAACGATGGCAATAAAAACATAATTGTGTGGTTATTATGGTTTAATTATACAAATAGCATAATTTAACGATGGTTTTACTATAGTAATATTGTAATAAGCATGACTGTTGTACGTTAACCATGTTTAATCATGTTTTATTGGGAGGAAACTATGGGTTTTAATATGAATATCAAATTTTAAATATGGTAACTATAGTAAAACCATGGTGAATCCATAGCAAGGGCATGCGAAACTAAATTTTTGGGGTGAACTGTCCCTTTATGAATTTACTGAAAAATAGAAAACATTTAAGCCATAATTTTGATCAAGAGAAAAAAACTTACAAACATATGCCATGATGAGCAAATCATTGATAACCATTACTACAACTGTGAAATTTGAATCAGACCTTCAGTGGAGTTTTAAAGGGCTTCTGTTGTGACCCGTCTCCATCCACATCACTGCCTTGTTTATCAGACACGTACAGTTCTCCTACACAGCCAAACAACATCAGCATTAACATTTAACCAGCTGTATTTCAAAACAACATGCTCTGCAACAGCTCAGACACAGTTCTGCAATATATGAAGTACAGTTGAGTATAATAGTGGAGTATATTGTGACGAGTAATAATGGAAGTGTTTGACGTGAATCTGACGCAACTCTCTGCCATGCAAATGCAACATTATTGGAGTATAGTGAAATATTACAATTGTTTAATTGGAGTACGATACTGTAATTAATTAGTGTATAATATAGTATTAAATACTAGTACATAATCAAAGTATAGAATATAGTAAGTTGTGCGTTGAATCGGTCGCAACCATCTGGAGACATCGTTCGGATGTAACACTAGTATAATGTTACAGTAGTACTCCTACTGGAGAATAATACTCTATATATAGAGTAATAATGCGAGTATTAATAATGTGGTGTGAATCTGACGCAACGCTACATATATAGCGTGAATGTTACACTAGTGGACTGCAGTAATATATTCAGTTTTGTGTGTAATGCATTAATAAGTAATTACTTACTGTACTCATTGGGGAAAAAGTAAGGGATTACTCTTAAATTCAGTAATTTAATTACAGTTACTTCAAATGTAATTGCATTAAATACTGTGTAAATTATAGAACAATTCTATATAAAACAATAGTGAATTTAATATCACAATTTAACGTCTAATATTAAAATATATGTTTTCTAATTTAACACTGGCCCATTAACCCTTGTGCGTCAATACAAAAAGTTACTCAGAGGTCCTTCGAGGACAAAAATGTCCACTTCAAAAAAACTGCCATAAGAATATTAATTAAAAATATAATAATATTAATATTATTTACAACATCATTCCTGATCATAACTACCAAATTTCAGGATTTTAACCCTTTAAATGCCAATTTGTTACAGAATGCTATTGTTGTTTTTACATACACGCCCACAAATTCCTCAATACACATACAAAACACACTCTGACATCCATACCAACACACACACACACACACACACACACACACACTAGCTGCATATTTATTCAGTTGTCCTGCAGTGCTCTATAATACAGCAAACAGAAAATAGGGGAAAAGCTTGTATTTGCTCCACAGGCTAAACATGAGAAAAATGGCGCCATCTGGTGGACAACATTAAAAATGTAAATTTGCCGCCAGGGCTCCAGAATGAAAGAATAATATCATTTAATTAATGATTTTATGCTTTAATGGCACTGGGATCAAATATTGCCGTTTTAATGGGTTTCAATGGGGACATTTTTGTCCTGAAGTTCCTGAGTTTAGCTATTTTGTAGCTACCCCAAACCCCCCAAATACACACCTTTGTAATTAGTAATAAGTAATGCAATTACTTTTCAGACAGAGTAATCAGTACAGTAATCTAATTACACTGTAGAAGATGTAATTATTAATTATTTTTTATTATTTTTAAGAGTAAATTACCCAACAATGTATACAGAGTAATAATAGTGTGAGGTGAATCTGACGCAACACTACTACTTCATCATCATCATCATCTCCGTCATTAAACTCACGGATCGACATCTGAGCGACGCCTTCATCCGCCATATCAACTACGAAGGGAACAGGAGAGATGAGTCGGTTCGGCTGAATTCGGGTGTTTGTTTTCTGACACACGGTTCCGTTAAACGCTCCGTCAGTCGGGCTTCCTTTCACAGACACCCGGCGCACGCTCAATCCGGTCAGCGCTGTCGCTATAACTGGTGATTGGCCCATTGAATGAAGGGCGCTTTCTTTAGAGAAGCCGATTGGCCGCTGTGAGGTCAGGGGGCGGGACCTTTAATAAGCGCGATAACGGTTGGTTGTTTTCTGTTGTCAGTCAAAGAATCAATCTATTTATATATTTGAAAATGAATTCCCATGTACTCTGAGTGCAGAAGAAAACTTATTATGTGTCTTTGAAACCTCTTATGACTTCAAAATGTGGCAAATAAAAGGTGCCGCTGCTTTGCTTTAAAGCAAATGCATTTCTGGCAGAGTTGCTAAAATCACCACTTATCTTTTCTGGTAAGGGTTTCGTTGTCATGATAATAAATGTGTAATATTCAATATAACTCTACACAGATAAAGTTAGTAAGCGATTTTATCACACTAAAATCAAGATAATACCTATAATGTTTATACTTTTAAAACAATGTGTATTTTTGTGTTTGTGGATTGGCCCCATTCACATCTATTGTAAGTCCCGTACTGTAACTGACATTTTTGCTTTTTATTTTTATTTTTTTTATAAAGGATTGATGAGTCAAAATAATTTTTGTGGTAATCAACATTATGCCACACATGCTGTTAATTGAGCTTAACTTGTATTGAACCTGGAATATTCCTTTAAAACCCCTTAAACTCTATGGGGACGCTATATCGCAAAACACATTTTACACTTAAAACGTTAAAGTCTCTGTATACATAAGTCAGGCATATGATGTATCATGTGAAAGCTTAAAATGTGGACTTTTCAGATATAACCATCAATACTGCATTTATGTTAAAATAACAAAATAATGCCTAAAAATATTCGCGTTGAAAAGTAGCGCCCCCTAGAGGAAATGTGGTGAAATATTTATATGAAAATAAAAGTCCTTCACATAGCCCATAAATGGACATGTCATATATGAAATGAAAGCTCTTACTCTCAGGAATATGAGTGTATAGTTGATTATGTTACCCTAATATCACACTTTGAAGAATTTTCAAAAAACTCACAAAGTGAAATATGATTTGTGTGTGTTATCAAATGCAAATGTCCCTTTTATGCTCCGATAACTGATGCTGTAAGACCCAAGTAGCCAAAAACTTTATATCTGCTTTTACCTTAGGAAGTTCTCTATATTAAGCATTTTTTTTACTTGTCTGTGAGCTTGTTTGGCTGAATAATCCAATGTTATATCTTAGATGTCCAGAACAAAATATGCCAGAAGGACAAGCATGCAAAACAAATAATTATAAAAATATATTTTTTGACTATTGATGATAAAATGTTATATACCATCGCAAAGGGGAGGATCTCAGCTTTCTAATGACACCTTGGAATGGGTTCAGGATGGGCAAGGAGGAGGCGGGAAGCGGCAGGACAGTCAACATGACTTTAATTACATAACTGAAACAAATGAAAACAACATAAAATCAACATAAACACACACACACACACACACACACACGTGCTGCGCGTCTCTCTCTCTCTCCTGAACTGGCATCTCTGTCTCTCTTTTATCTCTGGCTCCCACTGATAAATTAACTCAGCACTGGCCATCCACCCTCACAGCCCGGCCACGCCCTCCTCCTTCTAACACACCTAGATTGAGCTTGTAGTCCACTCAGAGGCCGAGATATTCAGTGAAACAATGAGGGTGGTGCTTGAACTGAAAATTAGACTGAATGTCTATGGACGAGCACATCTGTGAGGGGTAAAGTGTGCCACCTACATTTCCGAATATGATATGAGGAAAGTGATAAAGAAATTATATTGCTTCCTGCCATCTAGTGGAATAAATTTAAATAAACTTTTAAATTTGAATGTGGAAAATTGCAGGCGGCTGCCAAAAAATGCACCAGAGTTTAATGAGTTTAATTATGATGCTTGTCATGGATAGGAAAGGCATTTTTGTGGAGTCTTACTGCAGCCCAACAAGGCAGGTGAATAACAACACAACACTGTAAAGAGTCGTTTCAGAGTAGACAATGTGTTGAGAAGCACTACGAAATCCAATGACATCACAAACAAAACCTGAAAAAAGAGACATTCAAATAAATACATTTTAAAATCATTTTAAATAAAAATGTAACATCTGCTTTTAGTCACACAAAAAAATATATGGCACCTCCAAAACATGGTCTCAAAAACACACACCGGCCATTGGGTTCAGCACACTAATGAAATCAATAAAGTTTTGATTCTGGGCAGGGGCGTAGCCAGAACGTTTTTTCAAGGGTGGCCAGGTGAGACCCAGTGATTTTACTGGGGTGGCCAAAAAAAATTCACAACTGACTGTGACATGCTGTAACAAAAGCAAATTCAACAGACAGAAATTCTGTAAATTCTACAGACTACAGCTATCAATTTGTGAATGTTTGATGCATGTTTTTACTAGCTGTACTAATATAGTCGCGAGTTCAGAACCCAACTTGATCTGCTTTTCCATGTTGCCGAATGTGCCGTTATGTACTGATCCTACGTTGGCATCGTTGGCACGCCTACAAGTAGCTTCTTTCAGCAATAATGTACACTGTAAAGGGATCAATGGAAAGGAGGAGGCGAGAACCGGCTTTTCAATATAAATAATAGTTTAATGATAAACTTAAAAGAAGACACAAACGCACATGACGGACATGTCCATAAACGATCTCTTTCTCCCGCACGATCCCCCGAAGTTGACCTTTAACCCTCACGGAGGCATAATTAGCCTAATACGGGACCAGGTGTGTAGGATCACGACCCGGCCACGCCCTCCGCCCTGCCACATGCACCTTTTCTATTTGTGATATAAAAAATATATGTTAAATTATATGTAAACATTTCTATATTCATCAGTATTGTAATAGGCCTTGGTGTCGGGATCTGGATTTCAATACATGGAAAAGTACAGGTACAGGTAGTACAAACATGCATCAAACATCCACACCAACACAGCCTTGTTTTTGTTTTTAGATTTGCCTGAAATGCCTAAACTAAATACATGTGTTAACGGACTATGATAATGACCTAAACGGACAACACATTGTTTCCTAAAGCTGCAGAAAATACTCAAAACAGACACAAGTGGCGTGTCAACCTCAAATTATTTTTTTTTATAGCTTGAATGAAAATACAATGAAGCCACAGTAAACATTAATTATCAAAATATGTCTCCAAAAGTTGACAATTTAAGGGCTTTTTTATTATGCATACATTTTAAGGATCATTTCCTTGCCAATTCATGCATGAGGATGGGAGGATTCTTTAAAAATCTAGATTTATGTATGAAGTAATTGGCCAAAACTACAATATTATTAACCAAAAATTCACCAAATTAATCACCATTGAGAAAAAAGACCCCATATTTTATAGATTTAAAATCAAAGTCAGGAATTACATATTTCAAACTTAAACACGAAGGTCATCCCCAATTTGCACGAGTAAAATAACTGTTGCAACGACTCGATGTCTGCTTCACAGAAGATGCACTGAGTCCATATTAAATCTATGTCTGAGGAACTCATTATAAGGATAGATGTCATTAATCATTTTAAACTGAACCTCTTTAGCCTTCGGTAGAAGAGGGGAGGAAAGAAACATACCTTATTATTACAACTCTCCTCGATAAAACTGAAACCAGACATTATTAAAGTACTCAGTCTTGGTATCACAGGTGAATAACACAATGCACATTTAACTAATTGCGCCAAGCCCGAGAAAATCCCCTTCCCCATCCATAACGTGTACAGACCAGGCACCTTTATCCATCCAATCACGAAAAAACACCGATTTTCTATTAATGAGGATACACCTATTATTCCATAAACAGCAACTATGTGGAGGGAAAATTATGTTTGTATAACATCTTCCAATATAATAATACCTGACTTGATCAACCTCAAATAACATAATATTGAGCGGCAGTCGTCGGAGTCGCATAGGAGTGACGTCACCTCCCCTCTTCCAATGATTGGCTAGAGGAGGAGCTGTCGATCAAGAACTAGTGGACAAATAGGGATGCAAAACGCCCCCTGATTTACATAAAACTCTACTCACAAGTTTTGTAAAACCAAGTAAAGCACAGAACTTGGAAACAAAAGCAAAGAATACAGCGTAAGCATACAAAAAAATGAAAATATGAGCAAAATTGTCAGAGAGCATAAAAACCAGTAATATAACCAAGAAAAACATGATTTTGTTTGTAATTCTGATGACTTTGCTTTAATTTTTTGTAGCATATTTTAAATGTGTATATATTTTCGATTCATGTTTGTTATTATTTTGATCTGCACTTTTACTGCACTTTTGCGCTTATAATTTTTTTTTATCTGAGATTATTATTTTTGGATCCGTGACCGCAATATATTTGGCGAGATTTTGATCCTTTTTTTTTTTTTTGCGAGATTTTGATCCCATACACTGCAACAGTCGTTATATGACGTCACACCTCTACACAGAGGTTCATGCACACTGATCTATAAATTTCTGTGGTATTGAAAGAATTAGAACATTATATGGTTTCTATTAAGGACAGTACAAACAAAAAAGCTGTTAAAACCATTCATTTATTGAATACATTTATGATTTTGTGAATTGTCAAAGCCTTTTAATATCTGTTTGGTTTATTATACCGTTTTTTGTATCTTATATATTTTTGTATACTTGACCCTGGCCCTTTTATTTTTATTTTATTATTATTATTATTATTTATTTAATTTTATTTGTTCAAGTTTTGTAACTGTTGTTCAAGCAAAAAAAAATAAATAAAATAAAAAAAAAAAAAAAACACTGATCTATAAATATAATATTATATATATATATATGGCCACCACGTAGCAACGCCCCGATCCTGGGCATGTTTTCAAATGTGCTCCAGCAGACACACTAAGAAAATTTATAAAATATATACATCATGTTATTCCGTTTTTTTACTCTTACAAATCTAGCCTCGGTGAAGTTCTGCTGTCACAAACAGCGTCTCTTCCGTTTTGAAATTATAATATATATATATAGTTATTTTATTAATTTTAATAATAATTTAAAATCTGTTATTTATTACTGAATAAATTATAAATAATTTAAATAATTAAATATATTTAATCTTTTTTATTTTGTTTATTTTTATTGTCAATTTACTACTGTATTTTGTATATTTTTTTTTTTGCACTTTAAAAGTTTGCTGATTTGGTTTAATTATTATTGACAGTAAAATGAAGGATAACGACTTTTAATAAATTCACGTTACAATAAATAATCTTAAAAGAATATTCCGGGTTCATTACAAGTTTAGCTCAATCGACAGCATTTGTAGCATAATGTTGATTACCACAAAAAATTATTTCGACTCGTCCCTCCTTTTCTTTAAAAAAAGCAAAAAATCTCAAGTTACAGAGAGTCGCTTACTTATAATGGATGTGTGGAGCCAATCCATAAACATTAAAATACTGTTTCAAAAGTATAGGCACAATACATAAACAATATGTGTGGTAACATAATTTGAGTGTGATAAATCATTTACTAACTGCATCTGTGTAAAGTTATATCCAATTTTACAACTTTGTTGCCATGACGATGTAACACCAAAAACCCTAAAATGACCCCAAAAAACGAGAATTTCAAAAAATTTCCAGCTCAAATAATGCACACGTTTTAAAAGAAGAATTAATGTAAGGGCTTTAAAAAAAATTATAAACTCCACATTTCTGACTTCAAACCCTCCAAAATTTGGCCCCATTGACTTCCATTGTAAGGGTCTCACTGGAACACAGAGGAGGGACGAGGTGAAATTATTTTGTGATAATCAACATTATGCCTCAATGCTGTCGATTGAGATTAACTCGTATTGAAACAGGAATATTCTTTTAATGACATAAAAAACACAAGGTGAGCATCAGTGAGGATAATTAATATAAGCAAATAAATACATACAAAACTATGCAAGACACGTTACGACAGTTGGTAACGCTTGTTGCTCTGCTTTGCGACATTACAAGACGGTTTTCGTGGTGACTCTCACTGGACACCGCCCCTTTTTTGTCTTTCCTCTTCTGTGATTGGTCAATCTGCCTGCCGTCGTTATCGTCATTACACAGGAAGTGTGATCTGGCTGAAGTGTTGTTCCTCGCGGATCTCCTCAGTGTTTCTGATCAATCGGATCGATTTCAGGTGATTCATCGCGCTGATCAGTGAGCGATCACCCGTGTTTGAGAGTCATGGTCGGGGTGAAGGTGATCGGGACGGACTCAGAGTTCCAGGCGGAGCTGAGCGGCGCAGGATCCCGGCTGGCCGTGGTGAAGTTCACCATGAGCGGGTGAGTGTGTGTGAGGCCGCTGCGGCCGAACCGAGGAACACAGACTGAGCTGAGGAGAATAGAACCAGCACCGAGCTTATCATATTTACTAAAATACTATAGTATAACACTATACATATACCATTGATCAAAATAACATAGTAATATCATGGTCTGTGGATATGTACCATAGCATATATCAAAGTACATGGCATTACCATGCAATAACACCCCTGTACTATGGTACTGCCACAGTACTCTGTATGCAACTATCTGTATAGATTTTTACCGATAACTGATATTGCCCAAAAGTAACCGATTAATCAGTAAAACCGATATATCGGTCTACCTCTAATATGTTGTGTCCAGTAATTTAACGCTTGTTTTATTTCTGTCTCTTTATGTGTCGCTTTGTGTTGATGGTGTTCTCTCAGGTGTCGTCCTTGTGTTAGAATAACTCCAGCGTTCAACATGTTGAGCAACAAATATCCTCACGTTGTGTTTCTGGAAGTGGACGTGCACGTCTGTCAGGTGAGAGAGAGAGAGAGAGAGAGAGAGATCATGAGAACAAGTGCTTTTGAATGAGTCTTAACCCCGCTGACTCCTCCTTTTTCCATCTCTCAGGCAACAGCTGCAGCCAATAATATCTCAGCAACGCCGACCTTCCTGTTTTTCCGAAACAAAGTGCGCGTGGACCAGTATCAGGGCGCAGACGCTTCCGGACTGGAGGAGAAAATCAAACAGCATGTGGAAAACGATCCCGGGAGCAACGAAGACTCTGATATTCCCAAAGGCTACGTGAGTCCTTTCATCATGTAAATATAATCATTTGCTCTGAGGCTGAAGCTGAGAAATGACAGACGATAGACCGCAGGGGTTGCGTGGAGGGGCTGCGTGGAGTTATGTCCATCTCTGGATGTGGCATTTTTGGACCCGATTTGAGCTTCGGCTGCGTTGGAATTGGAGGTAGACCGATATATGAGTTTTACAGATGAATCGGTTTCGTTTTGGAACCATCGGTTATTGACAAAAATCTGATATATATGCTGATAGATAAATAAGAGTAAGAATAATAATATTCTTGTTGGGTACTTCAGCTAGTATTGACGCTGACTATCCCACCTGGAGTCCGAGTTCGAATCCAGTGTCCTGAGTGACTCCAGCCAGGTCTCCTTAGCAACCAAATTGTCCCGGTTGCTAGGGAGGGTAGAGTCACATGGGGTAACCTCCTCGTGGTGGTGATTAGTGGTTCTCTCAATGGGGTGTGTGGTGAGTTGTGTGTGGATCGTGGAGAGTAGCATGAGCCTCCACATGCTGTCAGTCTCCGCGGTCATGCACAACAAGTCACATGATAAGATGCGCCGATTGACGGTCTTAGAAGCGGAGGCAACTGAGTAACCGCGCCACCACGAGGACCTGCTAAGTATTGGGAATTGGGCGTTCCAAATTGGGAGAAAAGGGGAAAATAATAATATTCCTTTTATAAGAATAAATTTGTGTTTCGGGCTTGTTAATAATGAAAAGTCCCACGTTATGCACCAAACCTTCATTTCTTTCTGGTCATTGTTGGATTTCTGGTTGATCAAACTTCATCTGGGGATTTTATCCGTTTTGGACTCTTTGGTCGTAGAAACAAAAGTATACATTTTTATTTTGACATTTTATAAATTGATCCGATTAATCAGTTATCGACCTTTTCCAACACATTCGATATCGAATAAATACACTATCGGTCATCCTTGTGTGAGTTCGTATGTGACCGCTCGACAGGAAGTGATGTATTTGTTCAAAGCTATCAGCGCGAAGTAAGAAATATCAACGGTTTCTGTCCTAACTTTATTCTTAAAGCCTGCTGCTTCTGTATTTTGATCAATGATGAATGTAGACGTAAGAAACTATTGTTTACGTTGCAAATGTGGCACAAAAACCTTTGTGATTTAAGTATGTACACGTGTCATTTATTTCTGCACATGTGAAACCACATCTATGAGTTTCTGTTTCCTGTTTGCTGAATTATGGATGTTGCTGCTTGTAATTGTCATAACAGTAACTATGAAAACAATATGAATAATAACTAATACTATTAATAATATATACTGAGAGAATATTAACCATGAATTTCAGTAAATTCATCCATCTGCTCAACTAAATCACACACGGTAATGTCTTTCTGAGGTAAACCGTTCTCCCTAATTAATAAAATCCATTGCGAGCAAAACAGTTCACCGTGACTGCCACTAGGGGGGGTAGTAAGCATGTGAAACAACATTGAAGAGAGTGAGTGAGGCAGCTTGAGTTTTATGTGATGATTCAGTAGTTCACCCAAAAATCATCTCACCATTTACCCACCCTCATGCCATTCCAGATGTGTGACTTTCTTCTACAGAACACAAATGAAGGTTTTTAGAAGAATATCTCAGCTCTGCAGGTCCATACAGTGCAAGCGAATGAAACTTTTTAAGCTCAAAAAGGCATACAAATGCAGCATAAAAGCAATCCAGTGATTTAATCCATGTCTTCTGAAGTGATATGATCAGTATGAGGGAGAAACAGATCAACATTGAAGTCCTTTTTAACTATAAATCTCCACTTTCACATACTTGTATATTTTTTTTGCCGATTCACTTTCTTTGTGCATATCGCCACTGGTTGGGTAGGGAGGATAATTTTAGTATAATTTATCACACCTATCATATGCTTCTGAAGACATGGATTAAACCACTGGATTACCTGTATGCTTCCTTTTATGTGCTTTTTGGTGCTTCAAAGTTCTGGCCAACGTTCACTTGCATTGTATGGACCTACAGAACTGAGATGTTTTAATACAAATCTTCATTTGTGTTCCGCAGAAGAAAGAAAGTCACACACGTCTGAGATGGCATTTTTGGTTGTACTGTCCCTTTAAGTGCAATTTTGATTGTGTTGTTTTTGTAGTGTAGAGTGCAATTCTTGTGTGTTGTGTGTTCAGATGGACCTGATGCCGTTTGTGAGTAAAATGGGCTGTGAATGTCTCAATGAGAGCGATGACTGTGGGTTTGATAACTGCTTAATCAAGGACTCGTCTTACCTGGAGTCAGACTGCGATGAACAGGTGAGACACGTGAGACGGTTCAGTTAGTGCGGAGCGTGTGACCACATCTGCACATCAGAGATGTGTGACGGAGAGGTCATGCTCTCTACTGCACCTGATGGTCAACTGAAAGTAAAACTGTGATGTGAAAGTGGATGTAATGTCAGTGTTACTTTCAGGTTTAGTTTTACTGTACACAATGTGCAAATATGATCTCGATTGTTTATATTTCGATTGTTTATTTTGTTTCTGTTTGCAGCTGCTGATCACGATGGCGTTCAATCAACCTGTCAAACTCTACTCCATGAAACTGCAGTCTGTTGAGCTCGGTGAGACGACATCTCTGTCTCTCGTGCATGTAGTCAGACGTTTTGCTTGTGTAATAAATGTTCACGTCTCTTGATCCGTGTGCCGCTCTGTTCTCAGCTCAAGCTCCAAAGAGTGTGAAGATCTTCATTAATCTTCCTCGTTCGATGGGTTTTGATGACGCTGAGAGAAGCGAAGCCACACAGACGCTCGATCTGTCAGAGGAAGACTACAAAGACGACGGACTGATCCCGCTCAGATACGTCAAGTTTCAGAACGTCAACAGCGTGACGGTACGTTCGTTAAACGCACAATACTGCAAACGTTCAGACATTTAAAGGAACAGTTCACACAGCATCTATTTTGAAACGCCCGATTCTCACGACTGAGTAGGTCCTCGTGGTGGCGTGGTTACTCAATCCGGGTGGCGGAGGACGAGTCTCGGTTGCGTCTGAGACCATCAATCCGCGCATCTGATCATGTGACTCGTTGTGCATGACCGCGGAGACTCACAGCATGTGGAGGCTCATGCTACTCTCCACGATCCACACACAACTCACCACACGCCCCATTGAGAGAACCACTAATCACCACCACGAGGAGGTTACCCCATGTGACTCTACCCTCCCTAGCAACCGGGCCAATTTGGTTGCTAAGGAGACCTGACTGGAGTCACTCAGCACACGCCCCATTGAGAGAACCACTAATCACCACCACGAGGAGGTTACCCCATGTGACTCTACCCTCCCTAGCAACCGGGCCAATTTGGTTGCTAAGGAGACCTGGATGGAGTCACTCAGCACGCCCCGGATTCAAACTCGCGACTCCAGGGGTGATAGTCAGCGTCAATACTCGCTGAGATACACAGGCAAACTTTGACTTCTGAGACAATGGTATGCAACCCAATGTTCAAGGGGCAGTGGTGGCTTGGTGGTCAAGACTGTGGGTTACTGACCTGAAGGTCAGGGGTTCAAGCCCCAACACCACCATGATGCCTCTGTTGGGCCATTGATCAAGGCCCTTTACCCTATCTGCTCTAAGGACACCGTACCATGGCTGACCCTGCGCTCTGACCCCAGCTTAATTGGGATATGCGAAAAGATTGAAATTGCAATATGGTCTTGTGTGATTACGAAAGCTTGAAATGCTGCATTTAAAAATAGACTGCAATCAGAACTGTCAGCATTGTGTAAGCAAGCGGCGCCCTCTAGCGGTCTGGATGGCATTATCCGTTACACCATTATAGAACTTAAAAAGGGCATTTTGTTCCTTTAGTAACTTTATTTTTCCATGATGCCGTTCACATCTCTGTGGAACATATGCATTATATGAATTGTGATATATTGTGATTACCGTAATTTCCGGACTATTGAGCGCACCTGAATATAAGCCGCACCCACTGATTTTTAAATAAAATATTATTTTGAACATAAATAAGCCGCACCTGTCTATTAGCCGCAGGTGCCTACCGGTACATTGAAACAAATGAACTTTATTCAGGCTTTAACGAAACACGGTGTGGCAGCGGGGGCGTGGTCAAGCGCCCGTCCGGGAGAAAAAAGCGGTAAGGGCGCTTACGCCCGTTTCACACATACTCCGTTTGCAGTGCGTATGCGGTGCGTAATTTTTTCCGTACCCATGTTAACAGGTTAGAGCTTTTACACTGCACGCTGATGCAGTCCGTCGATCCGTTCCAGTTGCGGTGCGTATACAGCAGTGCAGCGATCGTTTACGCACCGAGTCTATTTTTGCTGTGCTGCACCGCACTGAATTAAAGTGGCAGCGCATTGTTCACATTAAAATGGACATAGATTGACAAGAAACTGTAATCATTTCATCATATACGCATAATTTCAGTTAATGTGTTCTACAGTTACTAAATTACAGGGGCAAGAAAACAAAAAAGAATGATTATAGTCCCAAAAGTTGCAAAATGCCATCCTATATGATTTTTTACCCTAAAAAAAGACAGAGTGAACGCAAATGCGTCTCGTTCTTCTCCTTCTTAGCAACAGATACAGCGCGATAGCTTTTCTTCAACTCGAACTACATGTAAAACAAAGAATCACAATGATTAAAATCAATTTTCATACTGTTTCAATGCCTTAAACAATCTCAAATTTAACGTTTGGGTTTAAAATCAAAATTCCTTACACATTTTTGATTTTGTGGCACACAGAAACTGTGGATCAGTAGCGCACTGCAAACGCAACATATGTGAAAGCACTGTAGCGCGTGCTGCTCCTGTACCGTATACGCACTGCACACGGAGGATGTGTGAAACGGGCGTTACACCTGAGCTAAATTATGTCTAACACCGGTGTCTAATTTCAGTAAGCATGGGGAGAGCGGCATAAAAAGGCAGCAGCCACAGAGCTGAACTTGAAAGCAGCATCATATGCGTTTCTCCATGTCTTTGCCATGGTGAGGGTGACAAAATTACTACCGTAATCAGAATGATGGGAAGTGTGAGCGCGCTCGATTTAATCTAAACTGTAAACAAAAAAAGTTGTTTTGACCTTAACCCGTTCGGCAATTTCATTGGTCTAATGAAAGCTTCACGCCGCCAAAAAAACTGAGCACGTCACAGAATGTTTTTTTTTTTTTATATAAATTTTGAAAGCGGGAAAAATCCATATATTGGCCGCGTCATTGTATAAGCCGCGAGGTTCAAAGCGTGGGAAAAAAGTTGCAGCTTATAGTCCGGAAATTACGGTATATACAGTACAAACATGTCAAATGTGAGCAAGCATCATGCTATGATCATTTCGGCCAATATTCTTTTGGGTTAAAATCGGCATCAGCCAAAAATGACCCTAGACGTTATTTACTCACCCTCATGTTGTTCCAGAGTTCTGTGGAACATAAAGGGAGATGAAACGATGAAAGCGAATGGTGACTAAAATTCTGTGTGACTGAATGTAAACGAATGCCGTTACTTATTTTCCACTCGTTCTTATTTTCAGTTATTCATTAAGTCGAACCAAGGTGACGAGGAGACCACAAAAGTGAACTATTTGACGTTTATCGGAACCCCTGTCCAGGCGACAAACATGAGCGACTTCAAACGGGTGAGAGCTCCGCCTCCAAATCTCATTCGGCCTATTACAGTTTGATGTTCAAATGTTTTATTTCTGTTTTTATGTCACATGCAGAGATGATCAGAAACACGTTTCCCTAATATTTCCTCTTCTAACCAAGTCCTGATGGATGATAAAACAATTATTACAAATACAGTTTTATTCTGAAATACAGTTTGGAAGTTAAATTTTGTTGGGTTTATTTTTGTTCTTGTTTGTATTGCGTGTGTGTGTGTGTCTGTCTGTCTTTGTGTGTGTCTGTCTGTCTTTGTGTGTGTCTGTCTGTCTGTCTTTGTGTGTGTCTGTATGTGTGTGCGTCTGTTTGTGTGCGATTGCGTGTGTGTTTCTGTCTGTGTGCGTCTGTTTGTGTGCGATTGCGTGTGTGTTTCTGTCTGTGTGCGTCTGTTTGTGTGCGATTGCGTGTGTGTTTCTGTCTGTGTGCGTCTGTTTGTGTGCGATTGCGTGTGTGTTTCTGTCTGTGTGCGTCTGCGCGTGTGCATCTGTGCCTGCGTCTGTCTGTCTGCGCGTGTGCATGCGTGCGCCTGTCCGTGCGTGCGTCTGTCTGTGTGCACGTGTGTGTCTGTGTGCGCGTGTGTGTGTGTGTGTGTGTGTGTGTGTGTGTGTGTGTGTGTGTGTGTGTTTAATGCAGGTTGTGGGGAAGAAGGGAGAAAGTCACTGAAGAGGAAAAGACAACACAACATATTGCTGCATCTCTTTACGAGCGTCTCTCTCTGCCAACATGACTGGGCAACGTCCACACACTCACACACACACACAGAGACAGACACACACACACACACAGAGACAGACACACACACACACACAGAGACAGACACACACTACTGAGCACTGGAATGGTCCCTCAGCTCGCCATCAATGTGTGTGTGTGTGTGTGTGTGTGTGAGAGAGAGAGAGAGAGAGAGAGAGAGAGAGAGAGAGAGAGAGAGAGAGAGAGAGAGAGAGAGAGAGAGAGGACACAGCTTTGTCTCAATGAGGCCATGTATAAGAAATCATTTTTATCTGTAATCCTCACGGAAATTCTCCTGTAAATAAAGTCGATCCTTTTTCAAAGGCATGTGAGTACTGCTGTCTGTCTGTTCCTCTGTTGCGTTCATTTATTAATTTACAAATAAGAAATAACAGACGAGGTGTTGTTAGTCATTCATACAGATGCTCTTTTGTAAAATTAATTCCTACAAAAATGAATTATAGTGTTTTAAATGACTTTATGCAACATGTATGTAAATGTAATGTTTTGTCAAGTGTATTTCTGATAAATACTCGCTGCTGTTCATGATCCGGCCGCTGGGTGGCAGCAGACGCCGCTGTATTTTACTAAAGCGAATAAAAATGATTCAAATTGAAAATCCTCAACCTGTAAATCTGTAAATCCATTCAAAAATCATCGTTAATCAAAGTTGATCTGGAATATTATAATTCTCTTTCAGTTTTTATTCTATTTCGTGTGGGGAATATAATTAAAACTCAAGAAGGCCTATTAAAAATGAATTATTTTGCCTATTTATGAGAAGGAAATGTGGAAAAGTGCATGCATGTAATATAGATGCTCAAATTACAAAATGCATTTTTGGGTCACACATTTCTGCAAAAAAATATTCAACATGAAAATAAATAGTTTATTGGGGGGAAATTATATATATAATTTGTGTGTGTGTGTAAAAGAGCAAGTGAATGAGATACTTTTTTTTTTTTTTTTGTTGACTTTTTACAAAACTTTTAATCTACGCAATTCAAACACTCAGTAAATAAGTTACCTTACCAATTAAAAACCAACCCTCCATACTCACTGTGCCCACACACAGGGTAGAGTCACATGGGGTAACCTCCTCGTGGTCGCTATAATGTGGTTCCCGCTTTCGGTGGGGCTTGTGCTGAGAGACTCCAGCCAGGTCTCCTTAGCAACCAAATTGGCCCGGTTGCTAGGGAGGGTAGAGTCACATGGGGTAACCTCCTCGTGGGCGCTATCATGTGGTTCTCGCTCTCTGTGGGGCAAGTGACTCCAGCCAGGTCTCCTTAGCAACCAAATTGACCCGGTTGCTAGGGAGGGTAGAGTCACATGGGGTAACCTCCTCGTGGTCGCTATAATGTGGTTCTCGCTCTCGGTGGGGCATGTGGTGAGTTGTGCGTGGATGCCGCAGAGAATAGCGTGAAGCCTCCACATGCGCTACGTCTCCACGGTAACGTGCTCAATTGACGGTCTCAGACACGGAGTCAACTGAGATTGACATTTACATGTTTTTTTTATATGTTTGTAATATGTTTATTACTCAATGCTTTGGCAACATTGTACACTGTGTACGGTCATGCCAATAAAGCTCACTTGAGTTTGAGCGAGAGAGAGAGAGAGAGAGAGAGATGTTGGACTGGCATGAAACATGGTCAGTAATTTAATAACGGCATGAAAGGAGGGTTCTGGACTGAGTTAGCGGTCAGTGCATGGCTGCTTTCTCCATCAGGAACATGAGTCAACAAAATGGACGGGCGGTTTTGAAACCACATTCGCCTACAGAGTCGAGCTCAGATTCGATATAAAAACAAGTCTGTTTTTAAAGGTTGCCAGGGCAGTGCCATGCGGCTGCTATGGTGTTCTGACTGGTTGTCAGTGTGACATGTTTTGCTCGGGCATTGCTTGTTGCTTGCCCACCCCGAGCCTCTACAGTATGAACACACACACTTTATGTTCCTCTCTAATCTGTGAAGAGTCAAGGAAGCCATGAAGTTGGGCATGATTATCATTTACAATATTGCCAACGCAACCTCCATCTCTCTCTCTCTCTCTCTCTCTCTCTCTCTCTCTCTCTCTCGTGTCTTCTGTCTGTCCGTGTTTCTTTCAGGCACACATCTCTGGTTGGCTGCTGTCTCTCTGCCTGGCACATTGTTCAGGAACAGCACCTCCCCTTGAGTTCCTCCTCGCTGACAACGGCACCGTCTCTGGCCTACCGTTGGCATGGCACTGGCTGAATGTGTGCCGCCCTTTGTTGCCCAGAGAACAGGCTGATCCTGGCACAGGGTTCCTCTCCTTTCACAGCCCTCTTCTCCCCCTCCATCCCCCATCCCTGATGCCCTGGAGTCAGCTGGCATCATTCCACCAGACATCAGACCTCCCGCCAGCGCCCGGCGTGCCCCCGCATGAGGACTGGAAAGGGTTCTGCCAGTTAGAGGCCTCGAACACGGTAAACTTCATGCAGTGCTGAACGTTAGGGTTAGCGGTCACATTGGTGATTCTCACGAAACCTGTCGAGAAAACGATCATGCCATCATGGTCGTCTTTCATGCATTGGGAAAATTAGAACTGAGGGGTTAAATGTGCGTCAGTGTCATTACAAGAATGGCACAAGGGAGGAAATCCTAATAAAATAGCCCCAGTTTTCTAGGCGAAAAATAATTTCTATTGATTGACATTTTCTGGACCGGTTTCAATACAAATGTGTTTAATTTCATGGCCTCCAGTTATCATCCCTTACAGTTATTTTGAGTACTAGTGCACTGCATACTACACAATCCACACTGCATACTGCATATTATTCTTTAAATATAGTGTTTGCATTAGACAGTGCTTAATTGCTACATTGTTGCGTTTTCAATCAGGTATAATCTCAGAAATAAATGTGCATTTTATCCAATATTGTGTAAAAATATCAGACGATCAGAATGGAGTACTATTATACTGCACACTATATGTATACTGCACACTACATGTATACTGCACACTACATGTATACTGCATATTGCATGCATACGGCATACTACATGTATACTGCACACTGCATGTGTACTGCATATTGCATGCATACGGCATACTACATGTATACTGCATACTGCATGTGTACTGCATGCATACTGCATACTACCTGCATACTGCACACTACATGTATACTGCATACTGCATGTGTACTGCATGCATACTGCATACTACCTGCATACTGCACACTACATGTATACTGCATATTGCATGCATACGGCATACTACATGTATACTGCATACTGCATGTGTACTGCATGCATACTGCATACTACCTGCATACTGCACACTACATGTATACTGCATATTGCATGCATACGGCATACTACATGTATACTGCATACTGCATGTGTACTGCATGCATACTGCATACTACATGCATACTGCATTCTGCACACTACATGTATACAGCATATTGCATGCATACGGCATACTACATGTATACTGCATACTGCATGTGTACTGCATATTGCATGCATACGGCATACTACATGTATACTGCACACTGCATGTGTACTGCATGCATACTGCACACTGCATGTATACTGCATACTGCATGCATACTGCACGCATACTGCACACTACATGCATACTTCACACTACATGTATACTGCATGCGTACTGCATGCATACTGCATACTACATGTATACTGCATATTGCATACATGCTGCATACTACATGTATACGGCATACTAAATGTAAACTGCATGTTACATGCGTACTGCATACTACACACATACTACATGCATACTGCACACTACATGTATACAGCATATTGCATGCATACGGCATACTACATGTATACTGCATACTGCATGTGTACTGCATATTGCATGCATACGGCATACTACATGTATACTGCACACTGCATGTGTACTGCATGCATACTGCACACTGCATGTATACTGCATACTGCATGCATACTGCACGCATACTGCACACTACATGCATACTTCACACTACATGTATACTGCATGCGTACTGCATGCATACTGCATACTACATGTATACTGCATATTGCATACATGCTGCATACTACATGTATACGGCATACTAAATGTAAACTGCATTTTACATGCATACTGCATGTTACATGCGTACTGCATACTACACACATACTACATGCATACTGCACACTACATGTATACTGCATATTGCATGCATACGGCATACTACATGTATACTGCATACTGCATGTGTACTGCATGCATACTGCATACTACATGCATACTGCACACTACATGTATACTGCATACTGCATGTGTACTGCATGCATACCGCACACTACATGTATACTGCATACTGCATGCATACTGCATGCATACTGCATGCATACTGCATGCATACTGCACACTACATGCATACTTCTCACTACATGTATACTGCATACTGCATGCGTACTGCATGCATACTGCATACTACATGTATACTGCATATTGCATACATGCTGCATACTACATGTATACTGCATACGGCACACTAAATGTAAACTGCATTTTACATGCATACTGCATGTTACATGCGTACTGCATACTACACACATACTACATGCATACTGCACACATACTACACACATACTGCACGTCTACTGCATACTACATGTATACTGCATACGGCATACAGCATACTACATGTATACTGCATACGGCATACAGCATACTACATGTATACTGCATGTTACATGCGTACTGCATACTACACACATACTACATGCATACTGCACACATACTACACACATACTGCATATGTACTGCATACTACATGTATACTGCATACGGCATACAGCATACTACATGTATACTGCATTCTGCATGCATACCGCACACTACATGTATACTGCATACTACATGCATACTGCATGCATACTGCATACTTCATGCATACTGCATGCATACTGCATACTTCATGCATACTGCATGCATACTACTTGTATACTCTATAGTGCATGCATACTGCATACTACATGTATACTGCATACTACATGTATACTGCATACTACATGTATACTGCATACTATATGTATACTGCATACTACATGTATACTGCATACTATATGTATACTGCATACTTTTAAAAAACGGTATGTGAAATTCTGTGCAGTTTCTGTAAAATTCCCTAATTCATTTTATCTATCCATGAATCATGAATTCATCCATAATTAATCAAATGATTCATCCATCATTCGTTAATTCACACATCATCCATCCTGTTCATTCACGTTCATTGATTGATTGATCTTTGTTTGCAGTGTTTTCTTCTGCATGGTCATTTCTGTCTTTAAATGAAATCTGTTGTTGTGATATCTAGATCAAATCGGAGAGATCGTGTCATTTCAATCTAGTGGATATTAAAAGAAGCAAGTGCTGTGTGTCATTAACGCTGTCAGTGTGGACATATGGCAGACGCTTAGACGCCGATCTTTTGTGTGTCTTTCATAAGGATTCAGAGCTCCCTCTCCTCACATACGGTATGTTACAGCACTCTTAAGACACATCACACCTGAACTCAAATAACAGAGGAACGAAAGAGTGGCGCAGAAAGACGCACTTAATAGAAGTAAATGGGCCTGTTCATATAATGCACACTGTTTCAAGTGTATAGGTACATGATGTAAACATTATACATGTTTACATTATTCTAGTGTGAGAGAATCAATAATAACCGTATATGAGCAAAGTGATATCCAGTCTACACGTAATGAAAGTCAATGGGGACAGGTGCTGTCAAGCTTCTGAAGCCACACAAATACAGATACAGATACAATACAGACCAAAACAAACGTTTATTGACCTTTATTTGCTCAAAATCCTGCACGCTCTATTCTAATGGACAACATCAACATGGACATAGTTTTAAGTGAACGCCTCCTTTTGTGTTCCATAGAAGAAAGTCCGATTTGGAATAACATGAAGGTAAGTAAATGATTGGCTATAAATGAGATCGTGTTTGAAACTAATCGAAGCTGAATCTGTATTTTTGACTATAATATTCTTTGACCAAGAGGCCTGTTTCTGTTCTGAACAATGAGAAAGTTCTGTGATGAAAGATGCTCTCATGTGAAGAAATATTTAGGTCACAGCAGATCTTTGTTGTGTTTGCAGGACCATTTGTCCCAGCTGTAGTGTGTGTGTGTGTGTGTGTGTGTGTGTGTGTGTGTGTGTAAAGGAAGAGGAGTTCTGCCCCTGCGGCACAGAAATTGCCATGTCATAATTTATGACTTAAAAAGCATTAATGTTTCAGCACGCTGCGAGAGGCGGCGCATTCTGTTTGCGGCAATCATTTCCTTAGTGAATGATTTATATGTGTCATATCAAACTTTTATAGGATAAACAGTAACATCAACACTGTGCCGCAGACCTGCAGGAATTCCGCCTTCCAACTTTCACATCCAAACGCTGCTCACGTTACAGTAAAACACAGAGTTTAGTGCAGCTGCGGCGGAGCATCACACAGACACTGGAGATCTGCAACTATAAGCACTGCTGTCTGATTATTTCTGGCACTATTTACCAATGAAGCTCAGTTTGGTGTCCATAATTTTATTATTTTTTATTCAGAGGCACAAATCCTGTTTTTCTGTGGTATTTATTTTATGTATTATTACAGCACTAATTTGATACATTCTGCTTCTGATGGATGCATGGACATAAAGATATACAGATAAATAGATATACAGACAGACAGATAGACAGAAAGATAGATTGATAGACAGACACACAGATAGACAGACACACAGATAGACAGAAAGATAGATTGACAGACAGACAGATAAATAGATATACATTCAGACAGACAGACAGATAGAAAGATAGATAGATAGATAGATGGTTAGACAGACAGACAGAAAGATAGATTGACAGACAGACAGATAGAGTTGTGAGAAAAAGTATGTGAACCCTTTGGAATTAGCTGTTTTTCTGCATTAATTCACAAATATAGACAAACACAGTGTGCTTAAACTAACAACACACAAACTATTATAATCATTCATGTCTTTATCAAACACATCACATTAAACATTCACAGAGCTGTGGAAAAAGTAAGTGAACCCTTGGATTTAATAACTGGTCGATCCTCATTTGGCAGCAATAACCTCAATCAAGTGTTTCCGGTAGTGGCGGATTAAACAGCCATTTCTAGTGAGAGTACCTATAGTGCTAAATCATCTCCATTTATAGACTGTTTGTCTAACTGTGAACAGATGAATATCTAACGGTCACTTCTAGTGAGAGTACCTATAGTACTAAATCATCTCCATTTATAGACAGTTTGTCTAACTGTGGACAGATGAACATCTAACGGCCACTTCTAGTGAGAGTACCTATAGTACTAAATCATCTCCATTTATAGACAGTTTGTCTAACTGTGGACAGATGAACATCTAACGGCCACTTCTAGTGAGAGTACCTATAGTACTAAATCATCTCCATTTATAGACAGTTTGTCTAACTGTGAACAGATGAATATCTAACGGCCACTTCTAGTGAGAGTACCTATAGTACTAAATCACCTCCATTTATAGACAGTTTGTCTAACTGTGGACAGATGAACATCTAACGGCCACTTCTAGAGAGAGTACCTATAGTACTAAATCATCTCCGTTTATAGACAGATTGTCTAACTGTGAACAGATGAATATCTAACGGCCACTTCTAGTGAGAGTACCTATAGTACTAAATCATCTCCATTTATAGACGGTTTGTCTAACTGTGAACAGATGAATATCTAACGGCCACTTCTAGTGAGAGTACCTATAGTACTAAATCACCTCCATTTATAGACAGTGTGTCTAACTGTGGACAGATGAACATCTAATCTCTTCAAGACAACTTTATAACCCTTTCCAGCTTTATGAAAAGCAACAATTCTTGAATGTAAGTCTTCTGAGATCTCTTTCGGTCCACATCAGCAGATGCTTCTAGTAAATAGCAAACTCAAAATGTTTGAGTGCTTTTTATAAGTCAAAGTAGCTGTAAGCCACACCTACAATCTAATTTCATTAATTGGATTCCAGGTTTGCCAAATCCTGACTGTAATTAGGGGTTCACATACTTTTTCCAACCTACACTGTGAATGTTTGAGTGATGTACGCATTATGATCAATACAATGAGTGTGTAACTAGTTAAAACAGATTGTGTTTGTTCATTATTGTATCTCAGATGAAGATCAAACCAGATTTTAAGACAAATTTACACATAAATGCAGGTCATTCCAAAGGGTTCACTTAATTTTTCTTGCCACTGTAGACAGAGAGACAGACATGACTTACGTGTGACTTTCATTTGCCCTTTTACTGATCGCAATAACCGTCTTTCCCGAACCAAATGCAAAATAAAATGCACGAGACGGCTGTGATATTGTGCCAGCCCTCTGTGTGGTCGTCCTGTTGTTGGAGGGCAGGAACATAATTGATTTTTTTAAAGATTTCCCCCCATTGCTTACAGGTTGTCTTTTTCCCCTGCAAATGAAAAGTAATGTTGAATGAATAATGTATCTTCCCCAAAGGCTTCCAAATATTTAAAAGCATGTGAGGAAAAAAAGAGCACAAATCATTTTACGTGGCACCGGAAATTGGCATCACATCCATCACCACACAGACGCCAGCGCACAGGGGTATCAGTGTGGCGCGCGGCGGGTAGACGACTGCAGGGGGCATTTTACAAAGTATTCTAGGATGTCAGACACATGAAGAGAGGACACTACACTGGTTACAGCTCACTAAAGACCCCACCGTGATTATTCTGACTGTGGGAATGGGATTTTGTTGGGAGGGATTATTGCTAATGTTCAATGGATTCTTCATCTCATTAAGCGTTTTGACTTATTTGCTATTAAAAAGGCGAGTCGGTGTTATCGTGTTGGCGGGACAGTTCTGCAACGCTGAAAGTGCCACATGGTCACGGTGTTTAAACTTTCCGGGGTAATCAACCTACAAATGGCCTATAATGTATACTGCATAAAGAAGAGAGAAGAGACGATCTTGATAATAAAAGATGACGTTTTCTTTGTCGCATGAAGAATAGATGAGATGAAAATTTCTCCCTAATTCGGAGGGTGAGGGGCCTCTTCATTCAGCCGTACTTTATCTGAACAGAATAGATCATCAGGTTTGGCTCTGGACCCAATCAGGCCATTGAGAAGCGTCCGTGAGCCGAGTTATTCATACGCTGCCAGAAACAGCCCGTCCGCGGAGAGATCTGATTGGTCCTCCTCTTCGCTTCCGTATAATTCAATCTGCGTCTACATTCAATCTGAATCAAAACCAGCTTATTATAGAGACAATTAGGATCACAGCGGATCTGGAACACAATCTCTTCCTAACAATTCATTGTCACGCATCAGGTGCAACATGGAGAAAGATCCGTACAGATGATGTGAAACATAACAACATTTATTATATGTGAAATTGGGATCTGTGCGAACAATAAAATGCCTATATTGTTTAAATAAAAAGTGTCAAATGAAAACAAAATAACACTTCTGATCTTATTTAAAGTGTGATATGCAACAAGTAATTACATTTATTCTTAATGTTTTTAAAATCTCTTGTAAATAAAGAAAAATCTATATATAAATATAATTGAATTTTTCCTATTTTTATATGAACTTATTGTAAAATCGGTGCGAACAATTAAACGTCAATGCCAAATTAAAATGTAATAGTTTCGTTTTCTTAATTAAAAAGTGTTTATATATATATATATATAAATCATTGTGTTAAATAAAATAATTGCACCCAAATTAACAAACAAATAAAAAAGGAAAACTCCATATCATCAAAATATGATAATAACAAAATAACCGTAATCAAGCGTTAAAATATTTATATAAGAAATTATTAATATAAGTGTCAATTTCATATCAAAATGTATGTTTATTTTTAGCTGAATTAACATTTGAATTCAGAAATTAAAAATATAATTGTACATATCATATTATATGTTTATAAACAAATTAATGTGTAAAATTAAAAAAATATATATATTAAATTAAATAATAAATGTAAGAAAATACTGATGTAATCAAAACACAATAATAATAATAACAAACTATAAAACAATTTTATAAATGTAATTATTGTCAATAATTAAATTTCAATGGCAAATAAAAATTGATGTATTTTTTAAACAATGTAATAGTTTAATTTATTAATTAAAAATATAATTTAGTATTTTATATCATATAAAATATTTATAAATACATTTATGTGCAAAATTTAAAACATTGTGAAGAAAAAAAATCCATGTTTAATCAAAACATGATAATAACAAACCTTAAAATATAAAACATAAAACAAATTATGTGTGAATAATTAAATGTCAATATCAAATAAATTTGTTTTTTTTAATTGATTAATTTTTTTATTCAATAATGAAAAATGTAATTTTATATTATATATTTATAAATTGATTAATGTGTACATTTTTAAAAAAATTAATAATTTAAGAAAAAAATTAAGAAGAATTCCATGTAATCAAAACACAATAATAATAAACTTTAAACAAACTATAAAACATTTGTATAAATGTAGTTATTGTGGAAGCTTGACCCTGTGCATGTTTGTAACTGAGTGTTCTTCAGCGGTTCTGATGTTCAGCGAAGAACCTCTTTTAGGACTCTGTAGGGTTCTCGTGTTGTTTTATGGTTCTTTTAGAGGTTCTTCAGATCAGTGTATTTATAGGTGCTTTTATAAAGAACTACAGCATGAAAAGTTGTACAAAGAACCCCGTTTGACTCTGTTTGTAATGTTTTATTGCTAATATCAGATTCTGTGTATGTCAGTGATGTCACTAAAGATCCCCCCAGCTCTCCTTCACATGAGGTCAGTGTCTCTCTGGCCGCTAAATGACTGTAGTGTCGCTAGTGTGTACGCATCATTTCCTGTTGTCCAAACATCTGTCTGTCTCTCTCTCCCTGCAGGTCTGTGTTTATGGCATTAGTGCTGTCTCACATCACCGTACTGCACAACGAGAAGATGTGAAATTATATTAAACATGCTCCAGCTCCTGACCTCTCTCTCTCTCTCTCTCTCTTTCTCTCTCACTCACTCACACACACACACACACACTATCACACAAGCACTAACACACACGCATGCACTCACTAACACATACGCACTAACACACACACGTGCACTAGCACGCACACACTCTCACACACACACTCTCACACACCCACACACGCACACACACACGCACTAGCACACACTAACACACACACACACACACACTCTCACACACACATGCACTAGCACTCACGCACTAACACACACACACTCACACACACACTAACACACACACGCACGCGCTCACACTAACACGCACTAGCACTCACACACACACACACGCATGCTCACACACTCTCACACACACGCACGCTCACACACTCTCACACACACACACACACGCACTAGCACACACACACACGCATGCTCACACACTCTCACACACACACGCACGCTCACACACTCTCACACACTCACACGCACGCTCACACACACTCTCACCCACACACGCACGCTCACACACTCACACACACACACACACACGCATGCTCGCACTAACACACACTCACACACACACACTAACACACACACACACATGCTCTAACACACACACTCACACACACACACTAACACACACGCATGCTCGCACTAACACACACGCACTAACACACACACACACACACACACACACACACACACACACACACGCACACACACACACGCACTAACACACTCACACACACACACACACACACACACACACTCACACACGTTGGTCTACCTATCATTATGAGCACTTTCCATAGACATAATGACTTTTATACTGTATAAACTATAGATTCTATCCTCTAAACCTAACACAACCCCTAAACCTAACCCTCACAGAAAACCTTCTGCATTTTTACATTTTCAATAAAACATTGTTTAGTATGATTTTTAAGCGATTTGAATTATGGGGACACTAGAAATGTCCTCATAAATCACATTTATAGCATAATAACCTTGTGATTACTAATTTGTAACTTACAAAATTGTCCTCGTAAATCACAAAAACACGCACACACACACACACGCACTAACACACACACACACACACTAACACACACACACACGCACTAACACACTCTCACGCACTAACACACACACTCACACGCACACACACTAACACGCACACACACACACTAACACGCACTCACACACACTCACACACACACACTAACACGCACACACACACGCCTGTCTATATTTGGAATGTAACATTGTTTTAAACCTTCAGCGTGAAACAGAACAGGAACATTTTTATTTTCACATGTAAGATGAGGGGTTATATAAAGTTAATGAAACTTGTGTGTGTGTGTGTGTGTGTGTGTGTGTGTGTGTGTGTGTGTGTGTGCGTATTGTGGAAGTAGATGTTGGGTTGGAAACATTATTCAGAAGTCAATGCAGTGTAATGCCAGCTGGGCCCCACAACCACACTCTCTCTCTGTCTCTCTCTATCTCTCTCTGTCTGTCTCTCTCTCATTTGCACTGCTTCAAGGCTGCAGGCGATGTAGAAACATATTTCTCTTCTCATGTTTGATATCTCTGTAATCATTGCTGGGTTGTGTCTCTGTGTTCATGGTAAGGTCATGGTTTATCCCTGATCTCAATGACCTTTGCAGTGAAGAGTCAGAGCATCAGTGTATTGGAAAAACTGAAATTTTAAAGTTATAATTATTGATTATGTCTCAGGTTGTGTATTTTATTAGCTATATATTTGACCATAGCTCTGTTCTGAAACACAGTGAGCTGCCTCCATGATGTTATGTTAACATAATTGGCTCTATATTGCACCTTTATTTTTAAGAGTGATAACGCAGCATCATTGCTGACATTGGACCTCATAAGTGACTGATTCATTCTCACATTGTCTCTTCTGCAAAGGACACACACTTGGTTAAAAGAAGATACCTGAGAAGAAAGCATTGAAAGCATCAGGAGTAGCTACAGAACACTTAAAAAACATGTCCTCTATAATGCATGCAGACTTGAGCTCTGCTGTGACTCTCGTCTCGTCTCAGAACAATCGAAATGAAAGAAACTTTTCTCATTGTTTTATTTTATTCTACTGTAAATATGTGTGTTCTCTTCTCGTCTCGTCCTGTCTCATTTCGTCTTGTCTCGTTTGTCAAATTTTTCCTAGTCTCGTATTATCTCCCATCTCATCTCGTCTCTTCTCTTCTCATCTCTTCTTGCCTAACCTCTTCCTCATCTCATTTCTCATCTCTTGATTGTCTCATGTCATCTCTTCACTTCTCGTGTCATTTATCTTTCTCTTTTCTCTTCTTATCTTGTCTCATGCCATCTTCTCTCATCTCATCTCATCTTCTCTTTTCCTTTCTCTCCTCTTCTCATCTCATCTCCTCATCTCATCTCCTCATCTCATCTTCTCATCTCATCTCATCTCCTCATCTCATCTTCTCATCTCTTCTCATCTCATCTCATCTTCTCATCTCATCTCCTCATCTCCTCTCCTCTCCTCTTCTCATCTCATCTCATCATCTCATCTCCTCATCTCCTCTCCTCTCCTCTTCTCATCTCATCTCATCTCATCTCATCTCATCTCCTCATCTCATCTCCTCTCCTCATCTCCTCTCCTCTCCTCTTCTCATCTCATCTCATCTCATCTCATCTCATCTCATCTTCTCTTTTCTTTTCTCTCCTCTTCTCATCTCTTCTCATCTCATCTCATCTTCTCTTTTCTTTTCTCTCCTCATCTCATCTCATCTCCTCTCCTCTTCTCATCTCCTCATCTCATCTCATCTCATCTTCTCTTTCTTTTCTCTCCTCTCCTCATCTCATCTTCTCATCTCATCTCATCTCATCTCATCTCCTCTCCTCTTCTCATCTCCTCATCTCATCTCATCTCATCTTCTCTTTTCTTTTCTCTCCTCATCTCATCTCATCTCCTCTCTTCTTCTCATCTCCTCATCTCATCTCATCTCATCTTCTCTTTTCTTTTCTCTCCTCTCCTCATCTCATCTTCTCATCTCATCTCATCTCATCTCCTCTCCTCTTCTCATCTCCTCATCTCATCTCATCTTCTCTTTTCCTTTCTCTCCTCTCCTCATCTCATCTCATCTTCTCTTTTCCTTTCTCTCCTCTCCTCATCTCATCTCATCTTCTCATCTCATCTCCTCATCTCCTCTCCTCTTCTCATCTCCTCATCTCATCTCATCTCATCTTCTCTTTTCTTTTCTCTCCTCATCTCATCTCATCTCCTCTCTTCTTCTCATCTCCTCATCTCATCTCATCTCATCTTCTCTTTTCTTTTCTCTCCTCTCCTCATCTCATCTTCTCATCTCATCTCATCTCATCTCCTCTCCTCTTCTCATCTCCTCATCTCATCTCATCTTCTCTTTCTTTCTCTCTCTCTCATCTCATCTCATCTTCTCTTTCCTTTCTCTCCTCTCCTCATCTCATCTCATCTTCTCATCTCATCTCCTCATCTCCTCTCCTCTTCTCATCTCATCTCATCTCATCTCTTTTCTTTTCTCTCCTCTTCTCATCTCTTCTCATCTCATCTCATCTTCTCTTTTCTTTTCTCTCCTCATCTCATCTCATCTCCTCTTCTCATCTCCTCATCTCATCTCATCTTCTCTTTTCTTTTCTCTCATCTCATCTCATCTTCTCATCTCATCTCATCTCATCTCATCTCATCTCATCTCCTCTCCTCTTCTCATCTCCTCATCTCATCTCATCTTCTCTTTTCCTTTCTCTCCTCTCCTCATCTCATCTCATCTTCTCATCTCATCTCCTCATCTCCTCTCCTCTCCTCATCTCATCTCATCTCATCTTCTCTTTTCTTTTCTCTCCTCTCCTCATCTCATCTCATCTCATCTTCTCATCTCATCTCATCTCATCTCATCTCCTCTCCTCTTCTCATCTCCTCATCTCATCTCATCTCATCTTCTCTTTTCCTTTCTCTCCTCTCCTCATCTCATCTCATCTCCTCATCTCATCTCCTCATCTCATCTCATCTCATCTCATCTCCTCTTCTCATCTCATCTCATCTCCTCTTTTCTTTTCTCTCCTCTTCTCATCTCTTCTCCTCTCCTCTTCTCATCTTCTCATCTCATCTCATCTTCTCTTTTCTTTTCTCTCCTCATCTCATCTTCTCATCTCATCTCATCTCATCTCATCTCCTCATCTCATCTCATCTCATCTCCTCTTCTCATCTCATCTCATCTTCTCTTTTCTTTTCTCTCCTCTTCTCATCTCTTCTCTCCTCTTCTCATCTTCTCATCTCATCTCATCTTCTCTTTTCTTTTCTCTCCTCTCCTCATCTCATCTTCTCATCTCATCTCATCTCATCTCATCTCCTCTTCTCATCTCATCTCATCTCATCTTCTCTTTTCTTTTCTCTCCTCTCCTCATCTCATCATCTCATCTCATCTCATCTCATCTCATCTCCTCTTCTCATCTCATCTTCTCTTTTCTTTTCTCTCCTCATCTCATCTCCTCTCCTCTTCTCTTCTCATCTCCTCATCTCATCTCATCTCATCTTCTATTTTCTTTTCTCTCCTCTCCTCATCTCATCTTCTCATCTCATCTCATCTCATCTCATCTCATCTCCTCTCCTCTTCTCATCTCCTCATCTCATCTCATCTTCTCTTTTCCTTTCTCTCCTCATCTCATCTCATCTCATCTTCTCTTTTCTTTTCTCTCCTCTCATCTCTTCTCATCTCATCTCATCTTCTCTTTTCTTTTCTCTCCTCATCTCATCTCATCTCCTCTCCTCTTCTCATCTCCTCATCTCATCTCATCTTCTCTTTTCTTTTCTCTCATCTCATCTCATCTTCTCATCTCATCTCCTCTCCTCTTCTCATCTCCTCATCTCATCTCATCTTCTCTTTTCCTTTCTCTCCTCTCCTCATCTCATCTCATCTTCTCATCTCATCTCATCTCCTCATCTCCTCTCCTCTCCTCATCTCATCTCATCTTCTCTTTTCTTTTCTCTCCTCATCTCATCTCATCTCATCTCCTCTCCTCTCCTCTTCTCATCTCCTCATCTCATCTCATCTTCTCTTTTCCTTTCTCTCCTCTCCTCATCTCATCTCATCTCCTCATCTCATCTCCTCATCTCATCTCATCTCATCTCATCTCCTCTCCTCTTCTCATCTCCTCTCCTCTCCTCTTCTCATCTCATCTCATCTCCTCATCTCATCTCATCTCATCTCTCCTCATCTCATCTCATCTCCTCATCTCCTCTCCTCTTCTCATCTCATCTCATCTCATCTCATCTTCTCTTTTCTTTTCTCTCCTCTTCTCATCTCTTCTCATCTCATCTCATCTTCTCTTTTCTTTTCTCTCCTCATCTCATCTCCTCTCCTCTTCTCATCTCCTCATCTCATCTCATCTTTTCTCTCCTCTCCTCATCTCATCTCATCTCATCTTCTCATCTCATCTCCTCTCCTCATCTCATCTCCTCTCCTCTTCTCATCTCATCTTCTCATCTCCTCATCTCATCTCATCTTCTCTTTTCCTTTCTCTCCTCTCCTCATCTCATCTCATCTTCTCATCTCATCTCCTCTTCTCATCTCATCTCATCTCATCTTCTCTTTTCTTTTCTCTCCTCTTCTCATCTCTTCTCATCTCATCTCATCTTCTCTTTTCTTTTCTCTCCTCATCTCATCTCATCTCCTCTCCTCTCCTCTTCTCATCTCCTCATCTCATCTCATCTTCTCTTTTCTTTTCTCTCCTCTCCTCATCTCATCTCATCTCATCTCATCTTCTCATCTCATCTCATCTCATCTCATCTCATCTCATCTCCTCTTCTCATCTCCTCATCTCATCTCATCTTCTCTTTTCCTTTCTCTCCTCTCCTCATCTCATCTCCTCTCCTCTTCTCATCTCATCTCCTCATCTCCTCATCTCATCTCCTCTCATCTTCTCTTTTCTTTTCTCTCCTCTCCTCATCTCATCTCATCTCATCTTCTCATCTCATCTCCTCTCATCTTCTCATCTCCTCATCTCATCTCATCTTCTCTTTTCCTTTCTCTCCTCTCCTCATCTCATCTCATCTCATCTCATCTCATCTCATCTCCTCATCTCATCTCATCTCATCTCCTCATCTCATCTCATCTCATCTTCTCTTCTCATCTCCTCATCTCATCTCATCTCCTCTTCTCATCTCCTCATCTCATCTCATCTTCTCTTTTCCTTTCTCTCCTCTCCTCATCTCATCTCATCTCATCTCATCTCATCTTCTCATCTCCTCATCTCATCTCCTCATCTCATCTCATCTCATCTCATCTCATCTCCTCATCTCATCTCATCTCATCTCATCTCATCTCATCTCATCTCCTCATCTCCTCTTCTCATCTCCTCATCTCATCTCATCTTCTCTTTTCCTTTCTCTCCTCTCCTCATCTCATCTCATCTCCTCATCTCATCTCATCTCTCTCATCTCATCTCCTCATCTCATCTCTATCTTCTCATCTCATCTCATCTCTCATTCTCCTCATCTCATCTTCTTTTCTTTTCTTTCTCTCTCTCTCATCTCCTCTTCTCATCTCTTCATCTCATCTTCTATCTCTCTCTCTTCTTCTCTCTCTCATCTCATCTCTATCTTCTTCTTCTCATCTCATCTCATCTATCTTCTTTTCTTTTCTCTCTCTCTATCTCATCTCATTCTTTTTTCTCTCCTCTTCTCTTCTCATCTCATCTTCTATTTTCTTTTCTCTCCTCTTCTCATCTTCTCTTTTCTTTTCTCTCCTCTTCTCATCTCATCTCCTCTTCTCATCTCCTCATCTCATCTTCTCTTTTCTTTTCTCTTCTCTTCTCATCTTCTCATCTCCTCTCTTCTCATCTTCTCATCTCTTCTTGCCTAACCTCTTCCTCATCTAATTTCTCATCTCTTGTCTTGTCTCATGTCATCTTTTCTCATCTCATTTTCTCTTCTTGTCTCATTTCTTTTATTCTCTTCCTGTCCATTCCCTTCTTTTCTCATTTGTCTCCTCTTGTCTCTTTTCTTCTTGTCTTGTCTGATATCATCCTTTCTTTTTGTCTTGACTCACGTCGCCTTTTCTTGTCTAATTTCTCAATGACTCCTGATGTCTTTTCTCCTCTCATCTTGTCTCTTCTCTTGTTTTGTCTCATGTCATATCTTCTGTTCTCTTCTCTTTTTGTCTCTTTTCACCTCTCCTCTCCTCACTTGACTTCTCATGTTCCTGATGGAGAAAGCAGCCGTGCACTGACCACTAACTCAGTCCAGAACCCTCCTTTCATGCCGTTATTAAATTACTGACCATGTTTCATGCCAGTCCAACATCTCTCTCTCTCTGTCTCTCTCTCATGGGAGACTGGTGTCATGTTGGGTGGGACCCATGCACTCGTTCGTGTCTGCTGACTCTTACTCTTCCATTGTGAGGTTTATGCTAAATATGCATATCTTAATTGCATTATTCAAAATAATTAGCTAATATATTTTTGCATAATGACAAGGTAAGCAACTACTGTCTGCTGTGCGTGTGCTGTGGCAAGGTTTTTAAAATTAATAGACTCACAAAATTACTAATTACCTCGTTTTTACCTCAGTTTCAGAGAGTTTCCTCTTGAGTGCTGAAGGTAAAGATCGTCACACACATATGAGTGTGTGTGTGTGTGTGTGTGTGTGTGTGTGTGTGTGTGTGTGTGTGTGAGTTTGTGTATGTGTAATTAAGGAGGAAGCATAACACTTTATTCGAAGCCTGTGTGTATATATATATATATATGTATAATGCATTTTAAAGGTATTCAAAATGCATTATAATGCATTGATAACTCAAATGAGCACTAAAACACCACTCACATTGTCTTACAATACAAGCTGCACAATTATATCAATTAATCTTACCGTAGATAATTAATATTTTCTGTGTTTGAGGAAAGTACGGGACACTTATCTTCCTGCTGAAGATTAACCGGTCTCTCCAGTCGAGTGTATTATTTAAACTCTCCCCTGCTTTAGGATTTAAAGCACAAACGTTGTTTTCTGCTGCACCGTAATCACACGGTAATTAATAGATCGGTTTCAGTATCTCTGACTATCAGGTGCTGGTCATTCATCAACACGCCGTTAATGAACATTTGGCCTGGAGTTTCCCAGCCTTTATTAAGCAGTGTAGTTCCTGTCTTAATTCCCTTCCCTTTCCACTAAAAACCCTTCTGTCTTTCTGATGAAATGAGTCCTTCAACACAACAGGACCATGATATTGTTAAAAAATGAGAAGAAAAACTATTGTGACTCTTTGTGATTGTCACTGTGTTCTCCTTGTGAACTGTTCTGAGACCAGTGCAGACAGACAGCACACTGGAGGTTAAGTCATGCACTAAATAGGGAGCAAGGGAGCATCCTATATCTCTCTATAACTGTTCTGAGACCAGTGCAGACAGACGGCACACTGGAGGTTAAGTCATGCACTAAATAGGGAGCAAGGGAGCATCCTATAGCTCTCCTATAACTGTTCTGAGACCAGTGCAGACAGACAGCACACTGGAGGTTAAGTAATGTACTAAATAGGGAGCAAGGGAGCATCCTGTAGCTCTCTATAACTGTTCTGAGACCAGTGCAGACAGACGGCACACTGGAGGTTAAGTCATGCACTAAATAGGGAGCAAGGGAGCATCCTGTAGCTCTCTATAACTGTTCTGAGACCAGTGCAGATAGACCGCACACTGGAGGTTATGTCATGCACTAAATAGGGAGCAAGGGAGCATCCTATATCTCTCCTATAACTGTTCTGAGACCAGTGCAGACAGACATCACACTGGAGGTTAAGTCATGCACTAAATAGGGAGCAAGGGAGCATCCTGTAGCTCTCTATAACTGTTCTGAGACCAGTGCAGACAGACATCACACTGGAGGTTAAGTCATGCACTAAATAGGGAGCAAGGGAGCATCCTGTAACTCTCCTATAACTGTTCTGAGACCAGTGCAGACAGACAGCACACTGGAGGTTAAGTCATGCACTAAATAGGGAGCAAGGGAGCATCCTGTAGCTCTCTATAACTGTTCTGAGACCAGTGCAGACAGACATCACACTGGAGGTTAAGTCATGCACTAAATAGGGAGCAAGGGAGCATCCTGTAACTCTCCTATAACTGTTCTGAGACCAGTGCAGACAGACAGCACACTGGAGGTTAAGTCATGCACTAAATAGGGAGCAAGGGAGCATCCTATATCTCTCCTATAACTGTTCTGAGACCAGTGCAGACAGACAGCACACTGGAGCTTAAGTCATGCACTAAATAGGGAGCAAGGGAGCATCCTATATCTCTCCTATAACTATTCTGAGACCAGTGCAGACAGACAGCACACTGGAGCTTAAGTCATGCACTAAATAGGGAGCAAGGGAGCATCCTATATCTCTCTATGCAGTTAAGTGCGTTCACTCCTAAAATCTGATCAAAAGTTCAGTTTCAGGCTGCAGATGATGTTTGGATCACTCAACATGTTTGACACACATGTGACGATGATCATCAGTTCATAGATTCAACATTTATAATGGATCATTTTATTTGAACATGGTTGGCTCTGATTGGACGATGCTGGATGATACTTTGAATCTGAATTAATTATGCTAATTTATGATGTAATGTCTGTAACGTCTCAAAATAATGAATAATCAACACATAAACTATTTGATTAAAAAAAATCTTGGTATTATTTACAATTTCACAATTTAGTCTCACTGTCCACATACGTGGACATACATTTTTAGGAAAACTATTTGGTCCTTCGGTGCTACAAGTTAAAGGGGTCATGACATGAGAAACCAAATTTGCCTTGATCTTTTGGTATATAAGAGGTCTTTGTATCATTAAAACGTCCTGCAATTTTAATATTTTAAGACGGCCTCCCCATTCTAAACGAATCATTTATTTAATCAAGCTCAAAATACAGCTCGTTCTGGATTCATGGTTAGAAGTGATGTGTCGGTTAGAAGTGACGTAACAGCATTTGCATATGACCGCCTCCAGCACAAGATAACTACGCTTTAAGCGCAAGACAGCTACGCTCATTTCAGTATCGCCGTCGCCTCACAAGTGTTCAGTCGATGGACAGCGAGCTCTGACAGAGACTACTTGTGCACAGGAAAATTACGATGCCACACAGATGTGCTGTTCCTGGCTGTGGTCAAACAAAACCTCTGAATAAGCTGCCGAAAGATCCAGACGTCAGGGAAAAATGGATGCAGTTTATTTTTTGCGGACGTCCCAGTCACGGCAGTGTTAACTTAAGCGCTTGTTCTGTACATTTTAAGGATGACTGTTTTGAGAACAAATCTCAATATGATGCTGGCTTTGCCAGAAAACTGTTGCTCAAAGATAAGTCCGTGCCGACTATTCTGGGAACAACGACGACGCTAAACTGTAAGTAATCTATTTTAAACTTTAAACTACTTTTTAAAGTGCAATTTCATTCATTATGAATAATCACAGTGTTTTTACTTAGTTTACTTGCATATTGTTCTGGCTGGAGGCGTCAATAATTGATACATAGGCACTGACGTTAGCCAATCATAACAGTGGGCGTTAACACTGAAGTCTTAAATGGAAAACGCCCCCAAAACAGACTGTTTGAATCAGAGGATGAGAAACAGGGTGGGAAAAGGTCATAAATCACTAGATTTTAAAAGTTTTTCTTAAAAAAAAATATATTAATACTATAATTGCACCTAAGGGAACATAATAATACAATAAAAAAAACCATGTCATGACCCCTTTAAAATCAAAACGTAATTTTGAGTCCAGGCAGAGTCGGGGATTTTCACCCCTGTCGCCGATTCCTCGTGTAGTTTGAAAACGCTACAACTTCAATGACAAGACAGTTGTGTAATATGAATGGTACCATGATCCAACGTCTTTGAAAGTCGTGTAGTGTGAAGGAGGCATTAGTAGGTCCTCGTGGGGGCGTGGTTACTCACCTCAATCCGGGTGGCGGAGGACGAACGAATCTCAGTTGCCTCCACGTCAGAGATGTCAATCCGTGCATCTTATCCCGTGGCTCGCTGTGCATGAATCCACGGCATGCTGAGTGACTCCAGTCAGGTCTCCTTAGCAACCAAATTGGCCCGGTTGCTAGGGAGGGTAGAGTCACATGGGGTAACCTCCTCGTGGTGGTGATTAGTGGTTCTCTCAATGGGCGTGTGGTGAGTTGTGTGTGGATCGTGGAGAGTATCATGAGCCTCCACATGCTGCGAGTCTCCGCGGTGTCACGCACAACGAGTCACGTGATAAGATCGTTTGGGGCGGGTAGGGTTCGGGTTTCACTTAAAGGCCCGTGCAGACCTCTAGTGGTTATTAACACATTGCTATGGTTACCAGGTGGCTGAATCCTGAAGAATCCTGTGGCCTCGAGTCTCCAGAGTCCCTCGTCAATGCAAGTCGTTGGGGTTTTTTTCAGGTGAAAAGGGTAAGTGTGATCTCTTAGTAAAGTAAAAAGTTGAATATTTAGGATTAGGGCAATAGCGAGGGTGATCCTTGACTTGGCAAACACTGCTAATAGCATATCTTGTTGCCTTCACGTCACATGCTCTTAATGAACAAACTCAGTGGGAGTCACTAATAACGGGCAGCTCTGGTTTTAACGAGACACCGTTTTGGCACGGAATCAATGGCTAGGACGCTAGACAGCAAGCGGCGTTAGAGCCTTTGCCCAAGGAACACAATGGACACAACTTCATAGATCCCCCAATTTAGACTTTATTTGGGTTGTTTAAGGTGGAACGGTCCCGTTCGACACTCCTCGCCAAATCAACGTGGATCAGGACCACCTTAACGCTCTTCCTGCCAGCGAGACGAGCTTTGTTCAAACTGACAGGAATTGGCAGGCAGCCACTTTGTTTGCAAATTTACATAAACGCCAAATGGTGCCTGTTTCCTGTAGGTCTTCTAGAACTCTCTTTAAGCAGAGCTGTGTGTGTGTGTGTGTGTGTGTGTGTGTGTGTGTGTGTGTGAGAGAGAGATTCATCAGAACACACAGCTCATCCCTGTTGTGAATTTGATGAGTTTCACAACGATGCAGGCGTGTCGTGCCATACCTTTTTTTAACTGATAGTTGGCTTATAGCATGAACTCATGAATTAGTGAGTCTTCCTTTCATGTTTTGGACCATCTTTGTGGGTAAATCTTTCACAAAGCCTGTCAAGAACTTGTCTGGGACATATTTCACCATAAAATGCAAAGAAATAAGAGATTATGTCTTACACACAGATATACACATAGATTCCAGGGGGGATGGGGGGAGTACAACCCCCCCAATATTTATACCATGATCAATGGAAACAGGTAAATTCTTCATACTGTACCCCCCTCCCCCCCATCATTGTTGTTATTGACGCAATACATTGTTTCTCCAGGCTAACTGAATGTGATGCATCATTTCGACACAAAGCACAGACTCGATTAAAGCTTCATTGTAAGGGAAGATTATCAGTGAATAACAACTTATATTTGCATTTATTTCTTAAACAAAGCTATCGCAAGATTACATAAGATTTGGAATATATCGCTCGAGTTATTACTATTATACATTGCAAAATACATTTTTGTACACAGTATTTTTGTCTTAATATATCTAAACTTCCTTAAAACAAGAACATATTGCTTGAGAAGCGGAATGACATAAGATATCTATATATAATATATATATATATATATATACATAAGATATCTATATATAATATATATATATATATATATACATAAGATATCTATATATAAGTCTTGTTTTCAGAGACATTTAACTAAATATTTTGGGGTTTATGCTTAAAACAAGAAAAATGTTATTTGCATATTTTAAATCATATTATAAGATATACCCATTTCAATTTTCATAACAAAATTCCATTACATTTTATTTTTTAATTTGTAACAAAATGTAATTAATTAAAGTTAAAATATGTAATTTTTTTATTTTATTGTATTAAATACTACTCAATTCAATTTGATGGAATTTTGTTATAAAATTGTGTAAATCCCAAAAAATTATTAGAATTGTAATTTTTTTTTATGGAAAGGGGCTAATAAAAATAAATTTGTTTTCAGTGAGGAAGATGTACACGAATAAAATATTTTTACGATTTACGCATTTCAATTTCATAACAAAATTCCATAAGATTTTTTAATTTGTATCAAGATGTAATTAATTACATTTAAAATATGTGTGTTTTAAATTTTATTGTATTAAATATTACTTAATTAATTTAGATATTAATTAAATTGTTATAAAGTTGTGTAAGTTCTAAAAAATATTTTATTATTATTTATTTATTTTATTATTAATATTAAAATACATAAAATTACATTTAGTTTTTTTTTTTTTTTTTTTTACAAAATGTAATTAATAAAACTTAAAATATTTAGTTTTAAAATTCTATTTTATTTAGTATTGCTCAATTAAATTGGATGGAATTTTGTTATAAAATTGGAAGAAATTTAATATATTATATTCCATTATTACATTTCTAATATAAACAATTTTGGAGTGAAGAGGCAAGAAAAATAAACTTGTTTTCAGTAGTAGTACGCGCACTATATGTCCAGGGACACATTAGGGTGGCATGGGGCCCCGTGGGCTTGAACGATTTGCCTGTTCATTAATGCGACCGTAGCCATGACAACAAAATCTCACTCCAGCCTGCTATCCAAAGTTGGCAACGCTGCTAAAAGTAAACGTCTATTAGGACTATAGTTTATTATTTATGTGTACGTGATATATTATAGGTGCAGACATCATTATTATATATTTTCTAACTTTGCCTTTCGATGCCTCACCTTGTTGAAAAAGCCCCCTTCAAAGTGTCCCATAAACCAGCATTACCTGTGATAGCAGTCTCGTTATTTTTGAATAAAGTCAGGTGCACAAATATTTAAACAAGCATCTGTGAGGAAATCATGCAAATATGAAAGGGCCCTGGGAATGAAGGATTGTGGGATGCGGACGGCTGACATCTTGGCACGCTGCGTTGATCAATTAGACTAATCACACCAGAGTCAGCGCTGAGGTTGCATTTATATTCAATTAATGTTCTGAATCCTCCGAAAGCTTCTCAAGCCTTCTGGTTCCGCCGCGGAACACCTCGGAGCGGATGCGACACCTCGCCGTCCCATTGGCTGCCGGGGATTCCATCACCATGGAAATACCAATCAGTGCTGACAGCATCACTCTGGATGAGTGTGTGTATGTTGGCCTCGGGCACAAAGTCTTCATTGACAATAAACACTTTTACAAATAAAATGTGGCTAGATTTGTTAAAGACAAATTGAACTGCACCGGACGGAGACGAAGAACCAAAAACAACAAATAGCAAAACAGAAAGTCTGTGTAGGATTTCTTTTCTCGGTCTCTCTCTCCCCAGAGCGGTTTCTCCTGAAACAGATGGATGTTGTTCGGGCATGTGTGTGTGTGTGTGTGTGTGTGTGTGTAACGGGAAAGCCAGGAGGGGTGTGAGATTCCAGTATTCCCACTTTTCCAGGTCAGAGAGGATTTGGTTCTGCCTGGCTGCTTGGTTTGTGCACTTACTAGGGTTAATTACCTCAACGTTATTAATACGTTATTGCAGCCATAACCATTTTTAAAGACCCCATGAATCGAACCCATGGCTTTAAGAGTGGAATACTGTTGTTTCCACATTTAGCTATCATTCCCATTGTTTTATATAATTAGTATGACTACAGACTCGCCTCTGAAAGAATTTATTTTGGGCGTTTTTTTGAGAACATAAAGCAACTTTTTCCCAAATGAGGACGTACAGTAGAAATAGTATTTAGCAACATAACAAAAGCGTTTTTCTCTTTCTTTCTCTCTCGGTTTCTGTTCGTGTGCTTGTGAATGTTTTTGCGATCTGTGCTGTTCAACCTCTGGTCGTCTGTGAACTTCACCATCTGTTGTGTTGTAAAAGTGGAGCATGCTCTGTAAATGAACTGCACATTCACACCATCAAAACGTCTTCATATCCTCCATCTCCGCTCTGTTTACACCCTCTATCAGACGCTCGCTGTGGTCATCATGAGGTCCGGTTAACTGTGATCATTTGCTTCTGGAGAGCTTCGGCCTCCCAAAGCCGACAAAGATGAAAGATTTATGAAATATGTGAGGTGATGACCACAATTAAATGTGTGGCAACATGAAACATGATGCCATCAGCTGCAAATGAGCCTCTCCGCTTCACCTGTGGCGTACCAGACGGCAGAACCCGTGTGTGAGCATGTGTGAGTGCAGGTCGAATCCAGACGTCACCAGGTACTCTGTGTGTGTGTGTGTGTGTGTGTGCAGACGGGTCCCATAGGGTGTTACTGCAGCTGCAGACAGACATTGGGTTCATCTGCATCTGCTGTCCTACATCTGCACACAGGTCCAAAGACACATGTCTCCCTCCCTATCAGTCTGTCTCAATGAGAACATTTACATGCACATGCTAATTATCCTTAATCTTTATACAAAAAGTTCATTCAAGTTTAATCAAAAAATCGTTTACTTGAGATAAGTTCGGATTCTAAACAGGTGAAACAACAGATGTAAAAAAAGGTTTTAGCCAGTCAACAGTCAGGCTTTATGAAATAATGTCTAAAAAAAGTCTTAGTAACAATAACCTCATTATACTCAAAACTCCTGCTTCAGTTCCACTCAAAGCCCTGTTTTTGCCCTAGTGATGACCCTTGTCGTTACCTCCCTTAAGTTTAACTTAAGTGTAATTTATTGACATGATAAATAATAGCACAGATATGCTGCCAAAGCAGTTAAACGAAAAAGAAAAACAGTGCAAAATAATAATAAGGGGAAAATATATGGTAATAATAAATACAAATAATATAACAAAAAAGAATAATAATGAACAAAATACACCAGTATGAATAGCAATAACTTGATCTCAGGTGAGTCTCTAATGTATCTCTGATGTATCTCTGATGTATCTCTGATGTATCTCTGATGTATCTCTGATGTATCTCTGATGTATCTCTGATGAGTCTCAGGTGAGTCTCTAATGTATCTCTGATGTATCTCTAATGTATCTCTGATGAGTCTCAGGTGAGTCTCTAATGTATCTCTGATGTATCTCTAATGTATCTCTGATGTATCTCAGGTGAGTCTCTAATGTATCTCTGATGAGTCTCAGGTGAGTCTCTAATGTATCTCTGATGTATCTCAGGTGAGTCTCTAATGTATCTCTGATGAGTCTCAGGTGAGTCTCTAATGTATCTCTGATGTATCTCTAATGTATCTCTGATGTATCTCTGATGTATCTCTGATGTATCTCTAATGTATCTCTGATGAGTCTCAGGTGAGTCTCTAATGTATCTCTGATGTATCTCTAATGTATCTCTGATGTATCTCAGGTGAGTCTCTAATGTATCTCTGATGAGTCTCAGGTGAGTCTCTAATGTATCTCTGATGTATCTCTAATGTATCTCTGATGTATCTCTGATGTATCTCTAATGTATCTCTGATGAGTCTCAGGTGAGTCTCTAATGTATCTCTGATGTATCTCTAATGTATCTCTGATGTATCTCAGGTGAGTCTCTAATGTATCTCTGATGAGTCTCAGGTGAGTCTCTAATGTATCTCTGATGTATCTCTAATGTATCTCTGATGTATCTCTGATGTATCTCTGATGTATCTCTAATGTATCTCTGATGAGTCTCAGGTGAGTCTCTAATGTATCTCTGATGTATCTCTAATGTATCTCTGATGTATCTCTGATTTATCTCAGGTGAGTCTCTAATGTATCTCTGATGAGTCTCTAATGTATCTCTGATGTGTCTCAGGTGAGTCTCTAATGTATCTCTGATGTATCTCTAATGTATCTCTGATGTATCTCTGATGTATCTCTGATGAGTCTCAGGTGAGTCTCTAATGTATCTCTGATGTATCTCTAATGTATCTCTAATGTATCTCTGATGTATCTCTGATTTATCTCAGGTGAGTCTCTAATGTATCTCTGATGAGTCTCTAATGTATCTCTGATGTGTCTCAGGTGAGTCTCTACTGTATCTCTGATGTATCTCTGATGTATCTCTGATTTATCTCAGGTGAGTCTCTAATGTATCTCTGATGCATCTCAGGTGAGTCTCTACTGTATCTCTGATGTATCTCTAATGTATCTCTGATGAGTCTCAGGTGAGTCTCTAATGTATCTCTGATGTATCTCTAATGTATCTCTGATGTATCTCAGGTGAGTCTCTAATGTATCTCTGATGAGTCTCAGGTGAGTCTCTAATGTATCTCTAATGTATCTCTGATGTATCTCTAATGTATCTCTGATGTATCTCAGGTGAGTCTCTAATGTATCTCTGATGAGTCTCAGGTGAGTCTCTAATGTATCTCTGATGTATCTCTAATGTATCTCTGATGTATCTCAGGTGAGTCTCTAATGTATCTCTGATGAGTCTCAGGTGAGTCTCTAATGTATCTCTGATGTATCTCTAATGTATCTCTGATGTATCTCAGGTGAGTCTCTAATGTATCTCTGATGAGTCTCAGGTGAGTCTCTAATGTATCTCTGATGTATCTCTAATGTATCTCTGATGTATCTCTGATGTATCTCTAATGTATCTCTGATGAGTCTCAGGTGAGTCTCTAATGTATCTCTGATGTATCTCTAATGTATCTCTGATGTATCTCAGGTGAGTCTCTAATGTATCTCTGATGAGTCTCAGGTGAGTCTCTAATGTATCTCTAATGTATCTCTGATGTATCTCTGATGTATCTCTGATGTATCTCTGATGTATCTCTAATGTATCTCTGATGAGTCTCAGGTGAGTCTCTAATGTATCTCTGATGTATCTCTAATGTATCTCTGATGTATCTCTGATTTATCTCAGGTGAGTCTCTAATGTATCTCTGATGAGTCTCTAATGTATCTCTGATGTGTCTCAGGTGAGTCTCTAATGTATCTCTGATGTATCTCTAATGTATCTCTGATGTATCTCTGATGAGTCTCAGGTGAGTCTCTAATGTATCTCTAATGTATCTCTGATGTATCTCTGATTTATCTCAGGTGAGTCTCTAATGTATCTCTGATGAGTCTCTAATGTATCTCTGATGTGTCTCAGGTGAGTCTCTACTGTATCTCTGATGTATCTCTGATGTATCTCTGATTTATCTCAGGTGAGTCTCTAATGTATCTCTGATGCATCTCAGGTGAGTCTCTACTGTATCTCTGATGTATCTCTGATGTATCTCTGATTTATCTCAGGTGAGTCTCTAATGTATCTCTGATGAGTCTCTAATGTATCTCTGATGTGTCTCAGGTGAGTCTCTAATGTATCTCTGATGTATCTCTAATGTATCTCTGATGTATCTCTGATTTATCTCAGGTGAGTCTCTAATGTATCTCTGATGAGTCTCTAATGTATCTCTGATGTGTCTCAGGTGAGTCTCTAATGTATCTCTGATGTATCTCTAATGTATCTCTGATGTATCTCTGATGTATCTCTGATGTATCTCAGGTGAGTCTCTAATGTATCTCTGATGCATCTCAGGTGAGTCTCTAATGTATCTCTGATGTATCTCAGGTGAGTCTCTAATGTATCTCTGATGTATCTCAGGTGAGTCTCTAATGTATCTCTGATGTATCTCTGATGTATCTCTGATGTATCTCTAATGTATCTCTGATGAGTCTCAGGTGAGTCTCTAATGTATCTCTGATGTATCTCTAATGTATCTCTGATGTATCTCTGATGTATCTCAGGTGAGTCTCTAATGTATCTCTGATGTATCTCAGGTGAGTCTCTAATGTATCTCTGATGTATCTCAGGTGAGTCTCTAATGTATCTCTGATGTATCTCAGGTGAGTCTCTAATGTATCTCTGATGCATCTCAGGTGAGTCTCTAATGTATCTCTGATGAGTCTCAGGTGAGTCTCTAATGTATCTCTGATGTATCTCTGATGTATCTCTGATGTATCTCTGATGTATCTCAGGTGAGTCTCTAATGTATCTCTGATGCATCTCAGGTGAGTCTCTAATGTATCTCTGATGTATCTCAGGTGAGTCTCTAATGTATCTCTGATGTATCTCTGATGTATCTCAGGTGAGTCTCTAATGTATCTCTGATGTATCTCTAATGTATCTCTGATGTATCTCTAATGTATCTCTGATGTATCTCAGGTGAGTCTCTAATGTATCTCTGATGTATCTCTGATGTAGTCTCTAATGTATCTCTGATGTATCTCTGATGTATCTCAGGTGAGTCTCTAATGTATCTCTAATGTATCTCTGATGTATCTCTGATGTATCTCTGATGTATCTCTGATGTATCTCAGGTGAGTCTCTAATGTATCTCTAATGTATCTCTGATGTATCTCAGGTGAGTCTCTAATGTATCTCTGATGTATCTCTGATGTATCTCAGGTGAGTCTCTAATGTATCTCTAATGTATCTCTGATGTATCTCTGATGTATCTCTAATGTATCTCTGATGTATCTCTGATGTATCTCTAATGTATCTCTGATGTATCTCTAATGTATCTCTGATGTATCTCTAATGTATCTCTGATGTATCTCTGATGTATCTCAGGTGAGTCTCTAATGTATCTCTGAGTCTCAGGTGAGTCTCTGATGTATCTCTAATGTATCTCTGATGTATCTCTAATGTATCTCTAATGTATCTCTGATGTATCTCTAATGTATCTCTGATGTATCTCAGGTGAGTCTCTAATGTATCTCTGAGTCTCAGGTGAGTCTCTGATGTATCTCTAATGTATCTCTGATGAGTCTCAGGTGAGTCTCTAATGTATCTCTAATGTATCTCAGGTGAGTCTCTAATGTATCTCTGATGTATCTCAGGTGAGTCTCTAATGTATCTCTGATGTATCTCAGGTGAGTCTCTAATGTATCTCTAATGTATCTCTAATGTATCTCTGATGAGTCTCAGGTGAGTCTCTAATGTATCTCTGATGTATCTCTAATGTATCTCTGATGTATCTCTGATTTATCTCAGGTGAGTCTCTAATGTATCTCTGATGCATCTCAGGTGAGTCTCTAATGTATCTCTGATGTATCTCAGGTGAGTCTCTAATGTATCTCTGATGTATCTCAGGTGAGTCTCTAATGTATATCTGATGTATCTCTAATGTATCTCTGATGTATCTCTAATGTATCTCTGATGTATCTCAGGTGAGTCTCTAATGTATCTCTAATGTATCTCTGATGTATCTCTAATGTATCTCTGATGTATCTCTGATGTATCTCAGGTGAGTCTCTAATGTATCTCTAATGTATCTCTGATGTATCTCTGATGTATCTCAGGTGAGTCTCTAATGTATCTCTAATGTATCTCTGATGTATCTCTAATGTATCTCTGATGTATCTCTAATGTATCTCTGATGTATCTCAGGTGAGTCTCTAATGTATCTCTAATGTATCTCTGATGTATCTCAGGTGAGTCTCTAATGTATCTCTGATGTATCTCTGATGTATCTCAGGTGAGTCTCTAATGTATCTCTAATGTATCTCTGATGTATCTCTGATGTATCTCTAATGTATCTCTAATGTATCTCTGATGTATCTCTAATGTATCTCTGATGTATCTCTAATGTATCTCTGATGTATCTCTGATGTATCTCAGGTGAGTCTCTAATGTATCTCTGAGTCTCAGGTGAGTCTCTGATGTATCTCTAATGTATCTCTGATGTATCTCTAATGTATCTCTAATGTATCTCTGATGTATCTCTAATGTATCTCTGATGTATCTCAGGTGAGTCTCTAATGTATCTCTGAGTCTCAGGTGAGTCTCTGATGTATCTCTAATGTATCTCTGATGAGTCTCAGGTGAGTCTCTAATGTATCTCTAATGTATCTCAGGTGAGTCTCTAATGTATCTCTGAGTCTCAGGTGAGTCTCTGATGTATCTCTAATGTATCTCTGATGTATCTCTGAGTCTCAGGTGAGTCTCTAATGTATCTCTGATGAGTCTCTAATGTATCTCTAATGTATCTCTGATGAGTCTCTAATGTATCTCTAATGTATCTCTGATGAGTCTCAGGTGAGTCTCTAATGTATCTCTAATGTATCTCAGGTGAGTCTCTAATGTATCTCTAATGTATCTTTGAGTCTCAGGTGAGTCTCTAATGTATCTCTGATGAGTCTCTAATGTATCTCTGATGTGTCTCAGGTGAGTCTCTAATGTATCTCTGATGAGTCTCAGGTGAGTCTCTACTGTATCTCTGATGAGTCTCTAATGTATCTCTGATGTGTCTCAGGTGAGTCTCTACTGTATCTCTGATGAGTCTCGGGTGAGTCTCTAATGTATCTCTGATGTGTCTCAGGTGAGTCTCTAATGTATCTCTGATGTGTCTCAGGTGAGTCTCTACTGTATCTCTGATGAGTCTCTAATGTATCTCTGATGTGTCTCAGGTGAGTCTCTACTGTATCTCTGATGAGTCTCGGGTGAGTCTCTACTGTATCTCTGATGAGTCTCGGGTGAGTCTCTAATGTATCTCTGATGTGTCTCAGGTGAGTCTCTACTGTATCTCTGATGAGTCTCAGGTGAGTCTCTAATGTATCTCTGATGTGTCTCAGGTGAGTCTCTAATGTATCTCTGATGTGTCTCAGGTGAGTCTCTATTGTATCTCTGATGTGTCTCAGGTGAGTCTCTAATGTATCTCTGATGAGTCTCAGGTGAGTCTCTAATGTATCTCTGATGAGTCTCGGGTGAGTCTCTAATGTATCTCTGATGTGTCTCAGGTGAGTCTCTACTGTATCTCTGATGAGTCTCGGGTGAGTCTCTAATGTATCTCTGATGTGTCTCAGGTGAGTCTCTAATGTATCTCTGATGTGTCTCAGGTGAGTCTCTATTGTATCTCTGATGTGTCTCAGGTGAGTCTCTAATGTATCTCTGATGAGTCTCAGGTGAGTCTCTAATGTATCTCTGATGAGTCTCAGGTGAGTCTCTAATGTATCTCTGATGAGTCTCAGGTGAGTCTCTAATGTATCTCTGATGTGTCTCAGGTGAGTCTCTACTGTATCTCTGATGAGTCTCGGGTGAGTCTCTAATGTATCTCTGATGTGTCTCAGGTGAGTCTCTATTGTATCTCTGATGTATCTCTGATGAGTCTCTAATGTATCTCTGATGTGTCTCAGGTGAGTCTCTACTGTATCTCTGATGAGTCTCGGGTGAGTCTCTAATGTATCTCTGATTTGTCTCAGGTGAGTCTCTACTGTATCTCTGATGAGTCTCGGGTGAGTCTCTAATGTATCTCTGATGTGTTTCAGGTGAGTCTCTAATGTATCTCTGATGTGTCTCAGGTGAGTCTCTATTGTATCTCTGATGTGTCTCAGGTGAGTCTCTAATGTATCTCTGATGAGTCTCAGGTGAGTCTCTAATGTATCTCTGATGTGTCTCAGGTGAGTCTCTAATGTATCTCTGATGAGTCTCAGGTGAGTCTCTAATGTATCTCTGATGAGTCTCAGGTGAGTCTCTAATGTATCTCTGATGTGTCTCAGGTGAGTCTCTAATGTATCTCTGATGAGTCTCAGGTGAGTCTCTAATGTATCTCTGATGTATCTCAGGTGAGTCTCTAATGTATCTCTGATGAGTCTCAGGTGAGTCTCTATTGTATCTCTGATGTGTCTCAGGTGAGTCTCTAATGCATCTCTGATGAGTCTCAGTTGAGTTTCAGATTAGTTTTAGATGAGTCTCCAATGAATCTCTGATGAGTCTCAAATTAGATTCAAATGAGTTTTAGATGAGTCTCAGATTAGTCTCAAACAAGACTAATAAATCTCTGAATCTCAGGTTAGTTTCAAATGTATCTCTGATGTGTCTCAGGTGAGTCTCTAATGAATCTCTGATGAGTCTCATGTTAGTGTCAAATTAATTTTAGATGAGTCTCAGATGACTCTCAGATGGTTCTTCAATAAATCTTTGATGAGTCTCCGGTTAGTTTCAAATTAGTTTTAGATGAGTCTCCAATGAATCTCTGATGAGTCTCAAATTAGATTCAAATGAGTTTTAGATGAGTCTCAGATAAGTCTCCAATGAATCTCTGATGAGTCTCAAGTTAGTTTCAAATAAGTTTTAGATGAGTCTCCAATAAATCTCTGATGAGTCTCAAGTTAGTTTCAAATGAGTTTTAGATGAGTCTCATTTACATTTATGCATTTGGCAGACGCTTTTATCCAAAGCGTCTTACAGTGCACTTATTACAGGGACAATCCCCCTGGAGCAACCTGGATTTAAGTGTCTTACTCAAGGACACAATGGTGGTGACTGTGGGGATCGAACCAGCGACCTTCTAATTAACAGTTATGCAGTTTAGCCCACTACGCCACCACCACTTCACACGAGTCTCAAGTTAGTTTCAAATGAGTTTTAGATGAGTCTCAGATGAGTCTCCAATAAATCTCTGATGAGTCTCAAGTTAGTTTCAAATTAGTTTTAGATTAATCTCAGAGGAGACTCAGATGGTTCTCCAATGAATGTATGATGAGTGAAGTTTGTTTCAAATGAGTTTTAGATGAGTCTCAGTTTAGTTTCAGATACATTTTAGATGAGTCTCAGATTATTCTTAGACGAGTCTCTAATTAATCTCTGAGCCTCAGGCTAATTTCAAATACATTTGAGATTAGTCTCAGGTAAGTCTCAGATGAGTCTCCATTAAATGTGTGATGAGTCTCAGGTTAGTGTAAAATGAGTTTTAGACGAGTCTCAGATGAGTCTTAGACGAGTATCCAATGAATCTCTGACGAGTCTCAAGTTAGCTTCAAAGGAGTTTTAGACGAGTCTCAGATGAGTCTTTGATGAATATCAGATGAGTCTCAGAAAGTCTCAGAAAAGTCCCACATTAGTCTCAAATAGATTTCTGATGAATGAGGAGTCTCAGATTAGTTTCAGATGAATTTTAGATGATTCTCAGATTAGTCTCATGTTAGTCTCAAATGAGATTTGGATTAGTTTTAGAGTAGTTTCAGATTCATTTTAGATGAGTCTCAGTTAAGTCTCATAGGAGTCTCAGATTGATCTGTGATGCATATCAGATGAGTTGTAGGTTATTCTCAAAAGAGTTTCATGGTAATCTCTAATGAGTCTCCGGTTAGGCTAATTGAGTTTCTAGTCTGTAGCAGTGGCATTTCTGTGGTAGATCTGTAGTGGTATATATTGCTCTAAAGTGTGTGTGGGTGCGGGGCAGAGGTTTGTAACAGCTGTTTCCGTGGCATGAGTGCTCATCTCTCAGAGGGGAGGGGGGGTGCAGGCATGGGGTCCAGGTGCTGCGTCTGTGGCATAGCCCGCAGTGATGCCACCAGGGTGAGAGATGGCGGAAGAGCTAATCAGGCAGCAAAGCACTTCTGACGGACCGCACAGAAAATACAGCAACAGAGGCACTCAGCACCCGACTAATTTCATTTAGCTCGCAGGAAAACCTGCGTCAGAGACAGATACAGAAAGAGTGAACTTTTATTAAATGTTCTACATAATGGATCTTACATCCAGCAATAATTACAACTCAAAAAGTCAAATCAACATTTTCATTTAACAAAATGTACAAATGCAGTGTTTGTTTGTGCTTGTGTCTGAGATGGAGAGACGTTTAATGTACGCCAGTTCTGTGAATAATGAAATAAATGTGCTTGTATTTGAGTCTGTCCTGTTGTCATCCTGCTAGAGAAACACACAAATAGTGCGTTCTAGACAGTCGCTTAATGTCTCGTCATCTGGGAATACCACAGCAGTCCATCAGTACATGTAAAAACATCATTTATTTATTCACTCCTTATGCATTATTTACACAGATTGTACACTGATTTGAATAAACACCAGCATTTTGTGTTTCCGAGTCAATCTAGTATTCATCAGTGACCATTTTTAGTTTTATAAAATAACTTTGATTTGCACATTTGAAGACAGAGTAACACGTCTGTAAAAGCTTTTTACATTTACATAGACATTGACCCTGTTTACATGCACACAAATAGTGGTGTAGTGGTCTAAAGCACATAACTGGTAATCTGGTAATCAGAAGGTCGCTGGTTTGATCCCCACAGTCACCACCATTGTGTCCTTGAGTAAGGCACTTAACTCCAGGTTGCTCCGGGGGGGATTGTCCCTGTGATAAGTGCACTGTAAGTCGCTTTGGATAAAAGTGTCTGTCAAATGCATAAAAAAAAAAAAAAGAAAACAGATTAAGTCATACACTACAAAAAAATCATCTTATTCAAAAAATCATCGACAGCACAAGAAAACCACGTTTACATGAGATTTGAAATCATCAGTTTATTCTCAAAACGTAAACATTCATGTGCACAAAACGTTTTATTACACATTTATTAAGCCGGTAAGAACAACAATCAGTGAGCGTGTTTACATTCACAATCTCACACTGATGTTGTGTTCGTCATTTTGACCTGGATGATTTTAATTTTTTTAATGATTTTGTTGTTGTTTTTTTTACTTAATCCAATTGGAATTTTTTTTATTGACTTGGTGTCTGAAAACAAACATGCACGCACACACACACACACACACACACACACACACACACACTGAGACGCATACACAAACGCACGCACACACACACACACACACACACACACTGAGACGCATACACAAACGCACGCACGCACACACACACACACACACACACACACACACACACACTGAGACGCATACACGCACACATGCATGCACACAATCACACACTCAGATGCATGCACACGCACGCACACACTCACACACACATGGACTCAGATGCATACACACATGCACACACTCACTCACACACACACACACATACATACACACATACATACATGCACACACACGCACAAACACACACACAAACACACGCACAAACACACACACACACACACATACATACATGCACACACATACATACACACATGCACACACTCACTCCACACACACACACACATACATACACACATACATACATGCACACACACGCACAAACACACACACAAACACACGCACAAACACACACACACACACACATACATACATGCACACACATACATACATGCACACACACACACACGCACAAACACACACACACATACATACATACATGCACACACATACATACATGCACACACACACACACACACATACATACATACATGCACACACACACACACACACACACACATACATACATGCACACACACACACACACACATACATACATGCGCGCACACATGCACTCGGACTCACTCACACACGCACACACAGTTGTGTTTCCATGTTTTATGGGGACTTTCCATAGACATAATGGTTTTTATACTGTACAAACTTTATATTCTATCCCTAAACCTAACCCTACCCTAAACCTAACCCTCACAGAAAACATTCTGCATTTTACATTTTCAAAAACATAATTTTGCATGATTCATAAGCTATTTCCCACGGGACCGACACAATGTCCCCACAAGGTCAAACATTTGGCTTTACTATCCTTATGGGGACATTTGGTCCCCACAAAGTGATAAATACACGCTCACACACACTCACTCACATGCACACACTCGCACATACACACACTCACACACACAAACATGCACAAACACATACACGTACTCACGCATGTACAAACACACACACATGCACTCATGCATGCACACACACACAAACACACGCACTCACGCATGCACATGCACTCACACACACATACACATTTACAAACACACACACTCACAAACAAACACAAACACACACACACACTCACAAACACTAACAAACACTCACACACACACACACACACACACACACTCACACTCACACACACACACACTCACACACACACATATACTGGTTTAGTGGCATATGTCTGTTGTTTTAGCGACTCACCAGCACTTCCTGTCTCTGCAGCTGTTCGCTGTAATCGTGAGAATCTTGCAGGTGTGGAACTCTTCAACAGGTCATTCATTTTCATCTTTACTGACGTGAGCTTCGTTACCTGCTCATCTGCGTAGCCTTTTGATTCCTATTGTTACTTTGAAAGCAATTACTGAACAATCGTATGTGCAATTAAAGTATAATCTCATAATGTGAGGCCAGGGCTCTGCTCGCAGACAATTAAAGCACACACACACATAGATACACACTCACACACACAGATACACACACACACACACACACACACACACACACACACACACAGATATACACACACATAGATACACACTCACACACACAGGAAAACTCTTTCTCGGTTTCTCTCAGGTGTTGCTCATTTCGGTGAGGAAAATCAATCGAGGGACAGTTGTGAGTTCAGTACTGCATCTGAAAGCTGGAGAACGCAGCGTTCGGAGGATATACGGAGGTAGGATGTAAGTAAGGTGCCTTTCAAACTGTTCTGAGACGGGGTGAGGCTCTGGGTATCTCAGCGAGTATTGACGCTGACTATCACCCCTGGAGTCGCGAGTTTGTATCCAGGGTGTGCTGAGTGACTCCAGCCAGGTCTCCTAAGCAACCAAATTGGCCCGGTTGCTAGGGAGGGTAGAGTCACTTTAGGTAACCTGCTCGTGGTTGCTATAATGTGGTGTTCGTGCTTGGTGGGGCGTGTGGTGAGTTGGTCATGGATGCCGCGGAGAATAGCGTAAAGCCTGCACACACGCTAGGTCTCCGCGGTAACACGTGATAAGATGCGCGGATTGACGGTCTCAGACGCGGATGCAACTGAGATTCGTCCCCCGCCACCGGGATTGAGGCGAGTCACTACGCCACCACGAGGACTTTAACGACATGAAATTGCGCGGCACAGTGGGTCAGTGGTTAGCGCTGTCACCTCACAGCAAGAAGGTTCAAGTCCTGGCTCAACAAGTCCAAAAACATGCAGGTTAAGTGAGTTGGAGGCTCGAACTTGCCCCGTGGGTGTGATTGAGAGTTCCCCAGCCACTGGTGGTTGCACCAGGAAGCGCATCCGGTGTAAAACCTGAGCAAAGTGAAATATGCAGATCACGGATGGTCCACCAGTCTGATCTCACAGCGAAATCGGAAAGAGTAGATCAACTTTTCTTTCATCAAAATCGGTACACGTTGACTGAAATTTCGAAACACTGCCCCCAGTGGCCAAAACGGTAAGTGTTTAGGGCATATGGGCACGTGTGAGCTCCATTTATGTCCAGGAGAGGTCGCCAAAAGCTACTAGTGAACCAGGACATCATGCTGACGTCACGTGTCACGTGTGATCGTGTTGCATTGAGAGCCCCATATCTCTGGGATTTAACCATATAGGTCCTTCACAATTTACATGCAATAAGGAAAGTTTGTTCTTCAGCAGAATCCAGAAGGACTTTAAGATATCTTGAAAGTTTCTGGAGTTATATGCACTCAGATTTTGGAAAAACAACACAAAAAGAGGGTTTTTTTCAATATTTGCACTCACACCATTGGTGTATAATGCAACAAGAGGTGCTGAAATCAACTGATATTAATAATAGATCTACTGATCTCTGTGTAGAAATAAAATCATGACGCTGGCACCTTTCTAAGGTGATTTGTTTCACCTGTAGTTCTGCTCCAAAATCATAGGCGGAGTCTGTCAGATTAAGGGTAGGTAAATGATACAGGTTTGGACACCTGTAACATTATCCTGGTCAAGACGTATAGTTAAATTATTATGTGTAAATTGTGTCTGTGTGTGTGTGTGTGTGTGTGTCTGTGTGTATGTTGTGTTTGTGTGTGTGTGTGTGTGTCTGTGTGTATCTTGTGTGTGTGTGTGTGTGTGTCTGTCTGTGTGTGTGTGCGTGCGCGTGTGTGTGAATAAGTGTGTGTGTTTGTGTGTGTTTTGTGTGTCTTTGTGAATAAGTGTGTGTGAGTGAGTGTGTGTGTGTGTTTGTTTGTTGTTTGTGTGTCTGTGTGTGTGTGTGTGCGTGCGTGTGAATAAGTGTGTGTGTTTGTGTGTGCGTGTGTGTGTGAATAAGTTTGTGTGTGTTGTGTGTGTTTTGTGTGTCTTTGTGAATAAGTGTGTGTGTGTGTGTTTGTTGTTTGTGTGTGTCTGTGTGTGTGTGCATGCGTGCGTGTGTGCGTGCGTGTGTTTGTGTTGTGTGTGTGTGTGTGTGTGTGAGTGTGTGTGTGTGTGTGTGTGTGTGTGTTTGTTGTTTGTGTGTGTCTGTGTGTGTGTGTGTGCATGTGTGTGTGTGTGTGTGTGTGTGCGTGTGTGTGTGAATAAGTGTGTGTGTTTGTGTGTGTTGTGTGTGTTTTGTATGTCTTTGTGAATAAGTGTGTGTGTGAGTGAGTGTGTGTGTTGTGTGTGTGTTTGTTTGTTGTTTGTGTGTGTACGTGCATGTGTGGGCGCGTGTGTGTGTGCGTGTTTGTGTGTTGTGTGTGTGTGTGTCTGTGTGTGTGTGTGTGTGTTGTGTGTGTCTGTGTGTGTTTGTGTGTGTGTGTGTGTGTGTGTGTGTCTGTCTGTGTGTGTGTGCACGTGCACGTGTGTGTGTGTGTGTGTGTATGTGTGTGTGTGTGTGTGTGTTTAGCCAGGATCTGACAGGGTGTTAAGAGCTGCTGTTTTTACCTCCAGCAAAAGAAAAGAGAGAGGGAACAAGGACCGTGTGGAAGTGAAGATGGCAGTCGAGCGGGTTTGGCAGTGCTAGCAGATCTTAGTGCTAAATTGTGCTAGCGACATGACGCTGTTCTAATTAGTTAGCTTACGTGTGTTGCCAAATCAGTGTCCGCTGTGAAACATCGTCCAGGATATAAGTGCACATGCTCACACAGCAACACCCTGTTTGAGTCTTTACATGCCGGAGAACAGAATTGACAGACGTTTGTTTACATCTTTAAATGTTTTTCTCATTGCCCTTTCAAGAGACTGTTTAGTGTGACACTATGAAGTCTCCGTCTCTGTTCTCCCTCCAGTCTGTGGCCTGAACACGGCTATAAATACAGACTTAGTGTTTTAGGGTCAGGTGCAGCATGACCTTTGACCTTGCAGGTGTGTTCCATCCCGACCCTTACACGATAACACACCTGCCACTCATTTACAAGCAGATGTTCACACTTCCTCCTGTTGTGTCTGGATCCCAAACCTGACGTCCTCTGCTGTGCCTCGGATATATTGACTGTCCTCAGATCAGCTTCAGGACTGCACATGTAACAAGAGCTCTTCAGCGGTTAGTTTAATGCATTCATCAGGATATCAGCACGTCTCGTTACGGCTCTTGTGCGGACACCCTTAACCATGAAAGCAGGCCGGATCAAAGAGAGCCCATAATGGCGTTTAGTGTGAAGCAGTGCGCACTACAAAGCCGTACACTAATAAGGGAAGTTGAGAAGAGCTCTTGACAGCGGCTGAGGAGGAGTGCAGATGCTGCCCGGACACACGCGTGGCACACAACACGCCACTCATGCCACGAGTGCCACTTCACACCAACGAATGCCCCGCACTGATAAATACACCAGAGCCAAGATTAAACATAAACCTCTCCTAAAATGATTTCTTTGTAAAATAACTTCATGAAGATCATCTCCGGCTGTAGGAGGGTGAAATCAAGTGTGACACTTTCCCATAATGCAACCTGGTCTTATAGAATCACGTCACTAGAAATACATTTTTTTGTAATTGATGAAATATCAGACATTGTTGAGTCATGAATATCAATACGGGTTTCTCCATGTGACCTGAACAAAATAAACATAAAAATGGCAAAATATCAGATATTTAAAAAAATAATAATTCCACTCATATTTTGTTTTTCATCACATCACTTTGTCATTTTCTCTCTTTCTCTGAGACACACACACACACACATTTGGGCTTTGACATGTGTAATAACACAAGTTATTCCATGTGACCTAAACATAATGTGCTTTTCATGAAAATAATATCTGAAAAAATTAAATAAAAATAATAGTAATTAAAATAAATGTAATACATTTTTAATACATAGTCATGAGGGTCTAAAAAGCTCTTCTGTATTATTTTGTATTTATTTATTTGGTCATATATATGACAACAGAATGGATACTTACACCAACAACATAAAATTATATATATAAAAAATATATATATTATATAAAATTATGTATATAAAATATGTATATGTATTCAATAAAATTATATATATAAAAATATATATATTATATAAATTATATATATATAAAATATATATTTATATTATATATATATATATATATATATATATATATATATATATATATATATATATATATATATATATTATATATATATATATATATATATATATATATATATATATATAATTTTTTTAATTGTTTTTATTTATTTATTTATATATTTGTATATATATATTGTTTTGTTTACTGTTTATTTTTTTCATGCATTTTTGCTTTTAAAACCACACAATACTCTATGCAGCAGAAAAAATATTTAAAAGATCTGGACAAAAAATATACTTCCTTTCGCCCTGTTCCTCACGCAATGTTCTCTTCTGACCAGGGACTAAAAACAAAATGTTTTTCATTTCGGTTCGTTCTGAACAAAATCTGTATTTTTCCGTTCCGGTACAGAAGTTCCTCCTCCCTTACGTGAATCTGCTTCTGAGTCAAAACCCAACAGCATCAAATCTGTGTTAATGCATCATATCTAACAACAATTCAGTGAAGACGTGGAAACAACAGAAATGCACATGTTTTCCTTGTGTCTGGATCAGCTGTGCATGTACGTTATATGTGATAATAAAGAAGGTCGTCATCCACATTAGGCAAAGAAATGTGTGATGCATTCGTTTCCTTCTATATTAAAACATTTTGGCGGGCAACATGAAGTGGTGTAGTTCCAAAACATAACTGTGATAAACCGACTTCGGTAACATTAAAAAAATGATCAGAACAAAATTAACCAGCTTTATCTACAGTGCATGACTTTTGAATATTTGCATTACAGACAGTAACCAACTACATTACACTTACACTTGTGTTACACTTGTGATGTAAAAGTCCGGGGTATGAGTCCTGAAGAGCACAGGGGCGACACGTGAGCCAAAAGTGTCATAGAAGCACCAACAAATTACGTGCTTGTGTTTTACATCTCACATTTGCTTTTTCTGACATTATCGGTTATGTTTAGGTTTAAGGTTTAGGGTTGGGAGGCCTGTTTTGTTGATTTAAACTCAATAGAGCATCAACTTTAAAAAACGAATTTGTTTGGGAGAACATTTAACTCCTTTTGTGTGTGTGCATGTGCATGTGTGTGAGTCTGTGCGTGTGTGTGTGTGTGTTGTGTGTTGTGTGTGTGAGTCCGTGCGTGTGTGTGTGTGTGTGTGTGTGTCTGTATGTGTGTGTGCATGTGTGTGTGTGTGTGAGTCTGTGCGTGTTTGTGTGTTGTGTGTGTGTGAGTCCGTGCGTGTGTGTGTGTTGTGTGTGTGTGTCTGTTTGTGTGAGTCCGTGCGTGTTTGTGTGTTGTGTGTGTGTGTGCAGGTGCATGTGTGTGTGAGTCTGTGCGTGTTTGTGTGTTGTGTGTGTTTGTGTGTTTTGTGTGTGTGTGTGTGTGAGTCTGTGCGTGTTTGTGTGTGTGTGTGTCTGTGTGTGTGTGTGCACGTGCATATGTGCGTGGATGTGTGTGTGTGTGAGCTTCATGCGTGTGTGAGTTCATGCGTGTGTGAGTTCATGCGTGTGTGAGTTCGTGCGTGTGTGTGTTTGTGCGTGTGTGTGTTGTGTGTGTGTGAGTCCGTGCGTGTGTGTTTGTGTGTGTGTGTGTTTGTGTGTTGTGTGTGTGTGTGCACGTGCATGTGCGTGCGTGCATGTGTGTGAGTGTGTGAGTCCGTCCGTGCGTGTGTGTTTGTGTGTTGTGTGTGTGAGTCCGTGCGTGTGTGTGTGTGTGTGTGAGTCCGTGCGTGTGTGTGTGTGTGTGTTTGTGTGAGTCCGTGCGTGTGTGTGTGTGTGTGTGTTGTGTGTGTGAGTCCGTGCGTGTGTGTGTTTGTGTGTTGTGTGTGTGTGTGTGTGTGCATGTGTGTGAGTGTGTGAGTCCGTCCGTGCGTGTGTGTTTGTGTGTTGTGTGTGTCTGCATGTGTGTGTGTGTGTGTGTGCATGTGTGTGTGTGTGGAAGTGAAGATGGCAGTCGAGCGGGTTTGGCAGTGCTAGCAGATTAGTGCTAAATTGTGCTAGCGACGTGACGCTGTTCTAATTAGTTAGCTTACGTGTGTTGCCAAATCAGTGTCCGCTGAGAAACATCGTCCAGGATATAAGTGCACATGCTCACACAGCAACAAATTACGTGCTTGTGTTTTACATCTCACTTTTGCTTTTTCTGACATTATCGGTTATGTTTAGGTTTAAGGTTTAGGGTTGGGAGGCCTGTTTTGTTGATTTAAACTCAATAGAGCATCAACTTTAAAAAACAAATTTGTTTGGGAGAACATTTAACTCGCTTTTAGCGCCACACGGTGGACATTTCCCTTCAGAACTGCCACGATACATGTCATGCTATTGTGCAAAAATGTTGTCACAGTCACGTTATTTTACTGTGATGATGCATTTCATCTCAGCAGGAAACCGATGGAGTGCGTACTCCAGGTAGGGAAGGAGGTATTGCCCCAAGTGAAGGAGTTCAAGTACCTCGGGGTCTTGTTCACGAGTGAGGGGACAATGGAGCGGGAGGTTGGCCGGAGAATCGGGGCAGCGGGGGCGGTATTGCACTCGCTCTATCGCACCATTGTCACGAAAAGAGAGCTGAGCCGGAAGGCAAAGCTCTCGATCTACCAGTCAGTTTTTGTTCCTATCTTCACCTATGGTCATGAAGGCTGGGTCATGGCCGAAAGAACTAGGTCGCGAGTACAAGCGGCCGAAATGGGCTTCCTCAGAAGGGTGGCGAGCTTCTCCCTTAGAGATAGGGTGAGGAGCTCAGTCATCCGTGAGGAGCTCGGAGTAGAGCCGCTGCTCCTTTGCGTCGAAAGGAGTCAGTTGAGGTGGTTTGGGCATCTGGTAAGGATGCCCCCTGGGCGCCTCCCTAGGGAGGTGTTTCAGGCACGTCCAGCTGGGAGGAGGCCTCGGGGAAGACCCAGGATTAGGTGGAGAGATTACATCTCCACACTGGCCTGGGAACGCCTCGGGGTCCCCCAGTCAGAGCTGGTTAATGTGGCTCGGGATAGGGAAGTTTGGGGCCCCCTGCTGGAGCAGCTGCCCCCGCGACCCGACTTCGGATAAGCGGTTGAAGATGGATGGATGCATTTCAGTCTTAAATTAGCTGGGTAGATCTAGCAACCTTTTTCTGTATTTTTATATCATTATTTTATATACATTTACAGCATTATTCTTTCCAAACATCGTCATTTTTATTTGTATAGAACAACACGCATCATCCTCATCTTTGTTTCCGATAAAGAAAGTGTATTTGCCTGATTGATGTTTGTTACACAGTCAGATCAGGCTGGAGCGTGTATGATAATACATCATATTCACACACCTGTTCCTCCCTCTCTCCACAGCTCAGATAGGAAATATTCACTGATTTATGAGGACTGTTGCTGTGCAGCTTCAGATTAATCCAGAGATTAATTAACAGCTCATTCGTTGTGTTCTAATCGTCAGAATGGCGAGGGATTATCAGGGCCAATGTCACATGAACACCACAGTGTTTGGGTCATCGCTCATGGTGGTGTGGAATGGGATGTATCCCAGGATTCCTGATCCCTGTGTGAGAATTATTCCCACCTCAAATTCACTTGCGTGCACTCCCGTTTTGCATACAGGTCCTAGAATATCATTTATCGTATATAGCTTCGAGTGTTATTGTGGCGGTAACAAACCCCAGCACTCAGGGTTTCCTTCAGATATCTGTGTCATTAAATCTGATGAGTTATTATTCAGTTTAGTGGTATAAACATGCTCACAGTTTACTAACTTTATACCACCGTTGTCAACTATTCCTCATTTTCTACAAATAGTTGCTCTGTCATGACAGTAGATGACCTGAAACAGAAAACTCTCCGTAAATGACCCCCTTAGAGGAGAGGATGATAATAATTTTTCTGAAATGGTTTTCCCTCGCAACAAGTTTTGAGTTCCCTCGCAACAGTTTGAGTTCCCTCGCAACAGTTTGAGTTCCCTCTCAACAGTTTGAGTTCTCTCTCAACAGTTTGTGTTCCCTCTCAACAGTTTGAGTTCCCTCGCAACAGTTTGTGTTCCCTCTCAATAGTTTGAGTTCCTTCTCAACAGTTTGTGTTCCCTCTCAACAGTTTGTGTTCCCTCTCAATAGTTTGTGTTCCTTCTCAACAGTTTGTGTTCCTTCTCAACAGTTTGTGTTCCCTCTCAATAGTTTGTGTTCCCTCTCAACAGTTTGAGTTCTCTCTCAACAGTTTGTGTTCCTTCTCAACAGTTTGAGTTCTCTCTCAACAGTTTGAGTTCCCTCTCAACAGTTTGTGTTCCTTCTCAACAGTTTGTGTTCTCTCTCAATAGTTTGAGTTCCCTCTCAACAGTTTGAGTTCCCTCTCAACAGTTTGTGTTCCCTCTCAACAGTTTGAGTTCTCTCTCAATAGTTTGTGTTCCCTCTCAACAGTTTGTGTTCCTTCTCAACAGTTTGTGTTCCCTCTCAACAGTTTGTGTTCCCTCTCAACAGTTTGTGTTCTCTATCAACAGTTTGTGTTCCCTCTCAACAGTTTGTGTTCCCTCTCAACAGTTTGTGTTCCCTCTCAATAGTTTGAGTTCCTTCTCAACAGTTTGTGTTCCCTCTCAACAGTTTGAGTTTTCTCTCAACAGTTTGTGAACAGTTTGTGTTCCCTCTCAACAGTTTGTGTTCCCTCTCAACAGTTTGTGTTCCCTCTCAACAGTTTGTGTTCCCTCTCAACAGTTTGAGTTCTCTATCAATAGTTTGTGTTCTCTATCAACAGTTTGTGTTCCCTCTCAACAGTTTGTGTTCCCTCTCAACAGTTTGTGTTCTCTCTCAACAGTTTGTGTTCCTCTCAACAGTTTGTGTTCCCTCTCAACAGTTTGAGTTCCTTCTCAACAGTTTGTGTTCCCTCTCAACAGTTTGAGTTCTCTCTCAACAGTTTGTGTTCCCTCTCAACAGTTTGTGTTCCTTCTCAACAGTTTGTGTTCCCTCTCAACAGTTTGAGTTCTCTCTCAACAGTTTGTGTTCCCTCTCAACAGTTTGTGTTCCTTCTCAACAGTTTGTGTTCCCTCTCAACAGTTTGTGTTCCCTCTCAACAGTTTGTGTTCCTTCTCAACAGTTTGTGTTCCCTCTCAACAGTTTGAGTTCCTCTCAACAGTTTGTGTTCCTCTCAACAGTTTGAGTTCTCTCTCAACAGTTTGTGTTCCCTCTCAACAGTTTGTGTTCCTTCTCAACAGTTTGTGTTCCCTCTCAACAGTTTGAGTTCTCTCTCAACAGTTTGTGTTCCCTCTCAACAGTTTGAGTTCTCTCTCAACAGTTTGTGTTCCCTCTCAACAGTTTGTGTTCCTTCTCAACAGTTTGTGTTCCCTCTCAACAGTTTGAGTTCTCTCTCAACAGTTTGTGTTCCTTCTCAACAGTTTGAGTTCCCTCTCAACAGTTTGAGTTCTCTCTCAACAGTTTGTGTTCCCTCTCAACAGTTTGTGTTCCTTCGCAACAGTTTGTGTTCCCTCTCAACAGTTTGAGTTCTCTATCAATAGTTTGTGTTCTCTCTCAACAGTTTGTGTTCCTTCTCAACAAGATTTGCAGTTCACATTCACCCATTCACACACCAATGATGGCAGAGCTGCTATGTAAGCCTTTTGTGCATTGCGTGGGCGAAAGTGCCAAACCCACTTGCACCTAGACATAGCGCACGCTTGCATGACAATACCAAATCTTCATGGCCATGACCATTAACTTTGCTCTTATGACTTCAGGCATTGCGTTACGCAAAACGATTGGGCTCTTTTTTTTTAATTTTGTATCCCCTTATCTTCCAATTTGGAATGCCCAATTCCCACTACTTAGTAGGTCCTCGTGGTGGCGCGGTTACTCACTTCAATCCAGGTGGCGGAGGATGAGACATCAATCCGCGCATCTTATCACGTGACTCATTGTGCACGACACCACGGAGACTCACAGCATGTGGAGGCTCATGCTACTCTCCACGATCCACACACAACTCACCACACGCCCCATTGAGAGCGAGAACCACTAATCACCACCACGAGGAGGTTACCCCATGTGACTCTACCCTCCCTAGCAACCTGGACAATTTGGTTGCTAAGGAGACCTGGCTGGAGTCACTCAGCACGCCCTGGATTCAACATTTTCAGACAGCTGTTCTATTCGGTGGCACAGAAATGACACACTTCAGCTATAAAAGCCATCATATTTTTTATTTAAAGGTCCTGTCGTTACAACCTACAGTATATCGGAAGTATCCCCCCATCCTCACTTGGTGATGTCAGCGGAATGCAAAAGTAATTTTGGAGGCGGAGCTTGTTATTATGCATTATATATTTTGACAACAAAGACAAACATTTTACGTTTTGAATAACATGCAACAATTAATCATGTGCAATTTAACCAGGAATGTGTATTAAAGTAAATTGAGTCGATGATGTTGACTTCATCTGTGGTAAATTCACTTCTCTTGTGGTGTTTTGCTTTATTAAATGATTCAAGCGCTAGAGCTGAGTTCGAAAATGCATGTTCCTAGAATTCCAGAACTCCTTTAATCCCATTAAACTGAACCCAGATCAGCTTGTTGTCTACAGCAGGCATGGGTTTAATGTATGGAGCTTCTTAAAAACTGTAAACAGCAGTGATTACATGCACTCTTTTATCAGGACTAATAGTGTGTTTTAGTGACGCTTGCTTGTGGCAGGCCTATATTTCAAAGCGCTAGCCGCGGGGTCTGTGGGCCGATAACGAGCTTTCCCCTCGCAGATATAATTACCAAACTATTTACAGGAAAACTGCCTCTGTCTGCCCATCCAGAGAGTCCAAATGATTATTAATGCAAGTAATAATATTATAGTCTATTAATGTATCATGAGATTTGTACATTTGTGTGGTTATTAATCAACGGTTGAGACCTTCAATCTGAAACACACACACAGACAGAAAGCAAGTGAGGAATTACTCAACATGTTCAGTTTAGCATTTTTTTGACATTTAAATACACCTTTGCATAGGAAAGGAAAATTATGGTAAGTGGTCTGCACTTATATAGCACATTTTTTAACCTTAGCGGTTACCAAAGCGATTTACACTGTGACTCATTCACCCACCAATGGTGGCAGAGCTGCCATGTAAGGCACTAGCCTGCCATTGGGAGCAACTCGGGGTTCAGTGTCTTGCCCAAGGACACTTCGGCATGTGGAGTCGTGTGGGCCGGGAATCAAACCACCAACCCTGCGATTGGCGGCCGACCCGCTCTACCACCTGAGCCACAGCCGCCTACAAGCAAGATCTCTTTTGCTGAAAAACTCCAACATTTCTTATTAAACTCTTCCACGAGTAATGCAACCCATTTGAGTGTTTTTACCTACATGGGTGAACCTCATGACAAACAAAGTAGCCTATGCATGCAGTCATATCCTTTCTTTTTTCTTGAGATATTTGGGTTAAAAATATGACTTGTATATGCTCTTGATAGCTTTCATCTGGCGTGTCTCATGCGTTGAAAGTAAGGACAGAAGACCTTAAACTGAACTGAGTGTCATTCCTGTTGTGTTGGGATTAGAGGAACAGTATGAAGCTTTTATCATTAAACACGCGCTGCTGTCCGACGGCGTCACCTCTGTCACATTTCTCCCACTGATAACCGCACATGTAGGTCACACATTTGAATTTGTGTCCGACTAAGTTCTCGTCCTTCTATCATGCAATATCCTCAGCTAAATTAGCCGCCTGTCATTTATGACCTGATAAAAATGAGCTTGTTTGCGCAAAAGACTTCCATTGCAAAAACTCACTTTACTTAGATTCACTATTGTAAGTTATTACATGCAGTAAATCTTAATGGAATCAAATTAAGACAAATCTATTTAAATTCATGAGATAATATTGATTAAAGTGAGTACATTTTACAGATTTCAGTTTATTTCTCACCAAATCTGATCGTATACTTTCATAACAATCATGAGTCTCATGAATAATTCATTAGAATTCTGAATGATACTTTTGTGTTCTTTTGAAGCTTGAAGAGGTGGTCACCATAAACTGCCATTGTGACATCACAGAGCACAACATTTATTCACAGTTTCTCCCTTTGTGTTCAGAGAAAGAAAGACATATAGTGTTACAACAACACAGGGGCGAGTAAACAATGACTGCATTTACATTTTTGGGTGAACTATCCCTAGTTTTAATAGTTATATTATTGTTATCAGATTGAAGTGTTTTTATACTCCACTTAAAGGGACAGTTCACTCAAAAATGAAATATCTCATAATTTACTCATTCTCATGTCATCCCAGATGTGTGTGACTTTCGTTTTTCTGCAGAACAACAAATTAAGATTTTCAGAAGAATATTTCAACTCTGTAGGTCCATACAATGCAAGTAAATGGTGGCCGGAAATTTGAAGCTCCAAAAGTACATAAATGCGGCATAAAAGTAATCCTGTGGTTTAATCCATGTCTTCTGAAGAAAAATTATATGTGTGGGTGAGAAACAGATCAATATTTATGTCTTTTTTTTTTACTTTAAATTTCGACTTTCACATTCTGAAAGTGAAAGTGGAGATTTATTGTAAAAAAAATAGAAAAGGACTTAAATTTATATATATATAAGTGTAACGGGAGCCAGCTGGTAGAGCTGTGCAGTGTGTAAACCTCACTCTCCTGACCTCAAGAGGTGCACTAGCGACTGACGCTAGAGGCTTTAGCCTCCTTGTTAGAGCACCCACCTCCCACGCCGGAGACCGAACAAAAGCGTCACATATAGATGATAAGACAAATATATATATATAATGTATGCATGTGTGTACAAATACAAATCTGTTATATACAGATAGTGTAAGGGAATATAATGGCAGAAGTGGATATGTTGGATGAATATAAATAGACTAAGCTGTGTATTGCACATAATTACTGCTCAATGGGGCAGTTTTAACAATTCATAGCCTGAGGGGAATAAAACTGTTCCTGTGTCTGACGGTTCTGTTGCTCAGAAGTGTCGGCCAGAAGGAAACAGTTCATAAAGGCAGTGGGCTGGGTGGGTGGGGTCCAGAGGGATTTTCCAGCCCTTTTCCTGACTAATCGTCATCTCGGATGAGGCCAATGAAAGTAGTGTCATCTTCAAACTTCAGGAGCCTGATCAAAGTTCAAAAAGTTCAAAGTTCAAAGTACCTTTATTGTCCCACAAGGGGAAATTTAATTTGCAGCAATGCTCAACATAAAACACATAACATACAACAACACTCACCAACAAACCAACCAGCAAAGAAGGAATTCACATTAGCGCCCAATATACATAATGTATAATAAATAAATAAGTAAAATACAGGACACCGTCAAGTGCAAAAATGCAACTTGTGCAAGTTAATATGAAGTGCTAATTGCCATTAAGGTGCCTCACAGCTGCCGAAATGAAAGATATGTGCATCCTCTTTGTTCTGCATCTAGGTTATCTATCGATAACGCCGCTCAGAGGGCAAAAGCTCAAACTCTGTTCTAAGGGGATGATCCTGTGAATGAGCTATAACTCTAACTTTCCTCTGTACCTGTTTTATGTATAACTCCCCTGGTTGAGCCTGACTTCCCCTGGAAATCTTGCTCGCCACTTTGACCAGACTACCAAGTCTGTTTTTATTTGTCAGGGAGAGGCTTCCAAACCAAGCAGATATGCAGAAAGATAAAACCGATTCAATAAAAGCACGATAAAACAGAATCATCATGTCTGACGAAACATTAAAAGTATTCATTTTCCTAAGAAAGTACATTCTTTGTTGGAATTTCTTTGAGACAGCATCAACCAACGGTTGAAAACACAGTTTGTTATCTAGAATGACTCCAAGATATTTGTATGTCTCCACGGGCTCAATATCCATGCCCTTAATAACCGTGACTGTAGGGGAAGGTGGTGACCTGCGAAAGTCAATGATCATATCCTTCGTTTTAGATACATTCAGCTGTAAAGGTAGAGGGGTTCTTGGCTGTGCCGTCATTTGTGTACAGGGAGCAGAGTATTCACATCCATGGGGCACCAGTGCTGATCGTACATGTGCTGGAAGTGAATTTCCCCAGTCTAAATAATGGCTGTCTATCTGTCAGAGAGCTGGTGATCCACTGACAGATAGACGTGGGAACAGAGAGTTGGTTTAATTTAGTCCAGAGATCCTTGCAAATGTCCCTGTTCTGTCCAGAAGTTGCAGGATATGATGCAATCCCATGTTGACTGCATCATCCACAGACCTGTTTGTTTGATAATCAAATTGAAGGAGATCAAGAAAGGGTCCAGTGATGCCCTCCAGGTGGGACAACGCCAGTCTCTCAAATGACTTCTTGACCACAGACGTCAGAGCAACGGGTCTGTAGTCATTAAGTCCTGTGATTTAGTTTTTCTTTGGGACAGGGATGATGGTGGAGTGTTTGAAGCAGTAGGGAACTTCACACTGCTCCAGTGATCTGTTGAAGATCTGTGTGAAGATGGGGGCCAGCTGGTCAGCACAGGATTTTAGACAAGGGGGTGAAACTCTGTCTGGGCCCGGTGCTTTCCTTGTCTATTGTTTCTGGAAGACCTGGCACACATCATCTTCACAGATCTAAAGTGCAGATTGAGTAGCTGGTGGGGGGGTTGCAGGAGGTGTTTGTGTGAAGTGAAGGTCAGAGAGGGTGTGGGGAGTGAGACTGGTCCTTTCAAATCTACAATTAAACACATTCAGGTTGTCAGCCAGTTGTTGGTTCCCTACAGAGTTGGGGGGCGGTGTCTTGTAGTTAGTGATGTCTTTCAGGCCTCTCCACACTGATGCGGGGTCTTTAGCTGAAAACTTGTTTTCCAGCTTATCAGAAT